>NC_086445.1:43351298-43471298 GCF_028390025.1 Pseudophryne corroboree | reverse complement strand
TTTTTTCCCCATATTTCTGCAACCAGGATCGGCTCAAAGAGCCCGAGGCTGGTTATGCTTAGGAGGGGGGACCCCACGCAATTTTTTTTTTGGATTTTACAGTGTTTAATTAAAAAAAAAAAAAAAAATGAACCCCAGCACGGATCACACAGATCCGGCCGAGATTCATTGTAAAAAAGTCGGCAGTGTTTTGCTAATCACTGCCGTAAAAATAAAAAATAAAACACGAATGACATCGACATCGGAACAAAAGAAAAACCCGAATACGACAGCTTAGTAAATCCATCGTAACAAATTCAAAAAGTTGCAGTTTTACACTTTCGATGTCATTCGTGATTGAACTTTGACCTGAAACGGGAAAACACGAATCTTAGTAAATTTACCCCTTAGACTCCTTTAAAAGAGTCTAACTCTGAAACGTTGACATACAGCTACAGCGTCCTGTGCTGATTTTCTATGGTTTACTAGTCTCTATGAGTGCCGTCCTGCCTCCGTACATATTATCTGATTTTGACAGGCTCCGGAGCATGTTGTGTGGTACTAGTAAGGAGTGCCATTCATCATTTGCAGATTATATATATATATATATATATATATTTGTGTGGTCGTCTGGCACTCTGGATGATAAAAAGCAAAGATGCCAGGGTGCCCTCCTGAAATTAATATAACCGGTAATCCTCCTTGGGTCCTGTGATAGGACCTCTATTGAAGAAAAATAGGCGGCACTCCAAGCACTTAAATAAAGTCAAACTGTATTAAAAAAAAAAAATGTCATGGTGCAAAAAACAATATTTCAAGCCTCTACAGCCTTTCCATCAGGTTATGCATTATACTGTAGATGAGGTGAAAAAAAAACAGAGTTACTTACAGCACCACTGGGGGAGGTGATGGAGCTGCAGTAGGAGATGTCTGACTGACATCTAATACAGTCAGTGTCTCTGCTGCAGCCCTTAAAGTCTTCAATTTTTTTTGAAAGCTTCTTCTCAGGGCTGCTGGAGCAGCCCCCCTGTTGAATGCTTGCTTACTGCATGGCACCAACTACAAAACTGAGCTCCTGTGCACGGAGGCAAGGTTATAAAGGAGGCAGCGCTATGCATTCTGGGAACAGTCAAAGTTTTGAGCCTGTTGGTGCCTCGGATCAAGATCCTACTCTACACCCCAATGTCATGCCCTGTGGAGCCCACTGTACCCCGCAGCAGAAAGTGGTGCAAGATGAAATTGTCCTTGAGCCCTGGGCCCTCCGGACCCTCCCACCCTTATGTTGGATATTGAAAAGAACATGCACACTTTAACAAACCAAGCACTTCAGTGACAGGGACTGGCACAGTTTTTTGGAAGGACTACCTCCGATCATTAATGAGGAGTTTGATGATGAGTGTGTTAGCAGTGGAGATTGCATGTGCTGGTCCAAACTGCTGATTCTTGACGCTTGTTATTATTTTACAGGATTTGTTCAGATTTTGATAAATAACTTGCATGAACTCGCTGCAAATGACATAAGGAGGAAGTTCCTAGATGGTTAACATATCTAGCTCTACTTACTTTGGCTTCACAAATGGTACAGATGACTTGACAAATGTTGTCGGGATTTGTGTAAAAATAATTCCAAAAACGAGAGGTGGCTCACTTGGTCTTATACCCAGGCATGTCAGTGGCCTTTTTCTTATCACGGGCAAGAACTGACTTACACAAATTGCATCCTCATCATCAACATCCTCTTTAGGGTTAGATACACAAATATCTCTCGCATCCTGTTGCACTTCCACAGTAGCATACTCATTTTATATGTCACCATCTTTACTTGTACTGCTCATCCCCACATTTGCATAGGGTGCAGAAAAGGTGGAATTGAGGTTTCTCTATGAGTACAGTGTCACAAATGTGAAACTCACAAATATCTAACGTGGACACCCATAGACTCTCCTCAGAGATTTGTGAACACACAGTTTGTTCTTGAGCCTTAATTTTCTTCTTTCTTTTGGGCACTGATATGTCTATTTTAAAGATGACACCTCCTACACTGAATTTGGCCCCAGCTTCCGCAATAGGCATTGTAATGCATAAAATAGCAGAAGCACTATCAGGAACACCACTCGCAAACATCATCCAGTGTCTGAGCCTTTACATGTCACTATGGCCCTCATTCCGAGTTGTTCGCTCGCTAGCTGCTTTTAGCAGCATTGCACACGCTAGGCCGCCGCCCTCTGGGAGTGTATCTTCGCTTACGAAAGAGTAGCAAAATTGCGAATAAATAATTCTTAGCAGTTTCTGAGTAGCTCGAGACTTACTCCTACACTGCGATCAGCTCAGCCCGTTTCGTTCCTGGTTTAACATCACACACACGCCCTGCATTTGGCCAGCCACTCCCCCGTTTCTCCAGACACTTCTGCGTTTTATCCTGGCACGCCTGCGTTTTTCCGCACACTCCCAGAAAACGCTGAGTTTCCGCCCAGAAACACCCACTTCCTGTCAATCACACTCCGATCACTTCAACTGTGAAAATTCTTCCTTCGGACGTGAGTAAATCTACTAAGTTTTGTGCTAAATTAAATTTTTGCATTAGTCGCTCCGTTGCGAAAATCGGCAACGAGCGAACAACTCATCAGTAAGAGATGATGTTTTCTTTAACATTGTGAAAAAGTGATTAGATTTCAAGTGCCTCTTCTTAACCACTTAAGTGACTAATTTTTTTTTTCAAAAAACACTCAGATTGTGTAGTTTTTTTTAATGAGTGAATTAGACAAAGAACATGTATTTAAACTTATCTAAAATGTATTTTAAAAAAATAATAATATTTGTTAGAAAAATATTTTTTTCTCTCAAACATCGGAACATCAGTCAACACCGTCAGGAATATTTGGTGGTCATTCCGAGTTGTTCGCTCGTTATTTTTCTTTCGCAACGGAGCGATTAGTCGCTAATGTGCATGCGCAATTTCCGCAGTGCGACTGCGCCAAGTAAATTTGCTATGCAGTTAGGTATTTTAATCACGGCATTACAAGGTTTTTTCTTTGTTCTGGTGATCGTAGTGTGATTGACAGGAAGTGGGTGTTTCTGGGCGGAAACTGGCCGTTTTATGGGTGTGTGCGAAAAAACGCTACCGTTCCTGGGAAAAACGCGGGAGTGGCTGGAGAAACGGAGGAGTGTCTGGGCGAACGCTGGGTGTGTTTGTGACGTCAAACCAGGAACGACAAGCACTGAACTGATCGCAGATGCCGAGTAAGTCTGGAGCTACTCAGAAACTGCTAAGAAGTGTCTGTCACAACTGAGGGCGGATGACCGTGACTGGGAGCCTCAGTTGTAGGGTTTGACGGCTACCTGAATGTTGGAGGAGCGATGGGACTCCTGGACATGCGTAAAGACAGTAGCAAGGATGCCCGAAGGCGTGACCACGACAACTGGAAATATCTTTCAGTGATTTTATTAAATGAAAAGTCATAAAACGTACAAAAACAATAGAAAGTCACAAGTGGAAATTTAGTTGTGCAACTGGTTAATACCGGTAACCTGGAATGTAGAGAAAAATTCTGTAAACTGTAAATGAAGCTAGGGTTCGCTGGAAAACTGTAGTTGTTGAAGAGTGGCTGCTGGAAATCCAGAATACAGCAGGGACGTGCAGTCAGGGGAGGCAGGGGAGGCAGTGCCTCCCCTGTCATTAATGAGTAAAATAATACAAAGAAGATACTTATGACACATAAGTATCTTCTTTATTATTTTACTCATCATTAAATCAGTTTGGGAGGCACCGATCGTGGTGCCTCCCGTACCGATTGATAAAAGATATGGGAGCGGGGGGCGGGGGCGGGGGGGGGGCCTAACAATGGGCAGGAAAAGCCCATTGAAATTGTATGGGAAAGCGGCACCATTAGAGGTGCCGCTTTCCTACAGGGACGTGCTTTCAACCTATGAAAGCACGTCCCCTGTCAGTGAGGCCACAGTGATTGGCCAGCAGATCCGTCACTGGATCCGCTGTCAATCACTGTGTGGGCCTCGGTGGCAGCGGAGGTGCGGGATGCGGCGGGCCAGGCGGCGGAGGTGCTGGCGGTGGTGATGCGGACGACGGTAGCGGCGGCGGGACCCGGCATTACCTACAGTTCAGCAGAGTTTGGCAGCGGAAGCGGTACCCATTTCAAAAATGGCGCCTCAGCGTCATTTTTGAAATTCAAGATGGCCGCCGCGAGCCAATCATGGCTCGCCGCGTCATCGCCCCGCCCCCTCCGCTGACTTATATAAGTCAGCGCGAGGCAGCGGCTGTCAGTCCGACGGCGGAGGAGGAGCTGAGAAGAGCTCCTGAAGACCGAAGACGCCGGAAGTCCTGGATGGGCGGCGGCAATGCAAAAGAGCTTAGCAGCCGCCGCCCACCGGGTGAAGATGCTGGAAGTCCTGGGAAGGCGGCAGGCCATGCAAAAGAGCTTACAGGCCGCCGCCTCCCAGGTGAAGATGCCGGAGGAAGACGCCAGAAGCCCTGGGGAGGTGGCGCCCCCCCAGGTGAAGACGCCAGAAGCCCTGGGAAGGCGGCGGCCACGCAAAAGAGCTTAAAGGCCGCCGCACCCAGGTGAAGACCCTGTTTAATAACGTGTTTTTTTTAAAGTATGTGTTGTGTTTTTTTTTTTATATTTTCTTTACAGGTGGACTACGGGTGCCAGCGGGCCCATTATGTCCGGGCATGCTGGCACTTGTGGTTCTCCAAGTGCCAGCATGCTGGGACAGGCTTGCTGGGACCTGTAGTCACCTGTAAAGAACAATATTACTATTCTTTACAGGTGGACTGCAGGTGCCAGCAGGCCATTTATGTCCGGGCATGCTTGCACTTGTGGTTCTCCAAGTGCCAGCATGCTGGGGCAGGCTTGCTGGGACCTGTAGGCCACCTGTAAAGAACAGAGCATACAATGAACCCCGCACCCACCGCCACCAGGGGTGCGGGGCATAGCAATGGGCTATCAGCCCAGTGCTGGTTATTGCTCGGGAGGGGGGACCCCATTTTCATTTTTTGGGGGCCCCACTTTCTGAGGAATGCCAACACTGGGCTGACTGGCTGGGGGGTGTATAATGGCATGGCAGGGGGACCCCACACTGAGTGTCTCCCATGCTATGGCATTACCCCCCACCCCCCCCCCCAGCTGGTTCTGCCTGGTGCTGGTTTTAGCGGTGGGGGGGAAGCTGCATTTATTTATTTTTTGCCGGGGGGGGGTTAGTTGCAGTGCCTCTCCAGCCCCTGACCTCACCGCACGTCACTGGAATACAGACACAGGTGAGTAAGGTGATGTTGTAGAGGGTTAATCACAGAGGTGTCGTGTTACACCACAGAGTGTAACACAGATGAGTCAGGCTTAAATGCAGGAGAGTTCACTGGAGAATCTGTAGAAGACTGCACACAGGAACCACTGGAGACAAATGAAGCACTGACATCTATCTGGCCCAGACACAGGATACTTATACCTGCAGCTATGCAGGCATTGGCTGGGCAATTATGCAGATTTCAGAGCCAGTAGATTGGAGGAGCTCGAACATGTGATTGCATCCAACATGGCTGCGCCCATGCTGGAAGTAAGATGGAAAACCTGGTTTGGAACACAATGTAGAAACATAGTAGTAATGGCGGCTCCGGCCGCAGAGGACAGGAGTCGCCAAACAACAAGTGCATGCTGAGACACGTGGAAGGCAGCGGAGGCCGCGGAGGGCGTACAACCAGAAGGGAGATAGTGTCTCAGTACTCGGATCGTGGCAGTGTCTATTCGCAATTCTGCTAATCTTTCGTTCGCAATTCTACTATGCTAAGATTCACTCCCAGTAGGCGGCGGCTTAGCGTGTGCAATGCTGCTAAAAGCAGCTTGCGAGCGAACAACTCGGAATGAGGGCCATTGGAAACTCCTTGACTATTGTGACTTTGTTTTGTTCCCAATTGTAAAGTGCAATTAAATATTCAAGTGTTATATAAGTAACGGTTAATAATAATATATAACGCCAACATATTCCAACGTGATTTACAATTGGGAACAAAACAGTCACCTAGTTGTGTATAATAAAATAAGTGTTACCCATTCACAAAAGATGGCAATGACTTCTGTAAAGGTCACTAAATTCCTGATGATGGCCAAGTGACAAGTACCCTGCTCACGGTGGAGAACGCGGCCTCCAGTTAAGAATAACGTTTGGGATCATAGAGGGACATTTACTAAGCAGTGATAAGAGCGGAGAAGGGAGCCAGTGGAGAAGTTGCCCAATCAGCCAATTTGTATAATTTTATAGAATGCAAATTATAAATGTTACTACAGTGCTGATTGGTTGCCATGGGAAACTTCTCCACTGGCTCACTTCTCCGCTCATCACTGCTTAGTAAATGTCCCCCATAGTCTCCCATTCTTATTTGAGCAACATTTGGCTTCTTGGATCATCTGGGTATGGATGATAAATGCCCGCCCTTCCCTCTGTAGCATATTTACTTGCCAGCCGGGCCTTGATTAACGGGCTTTTTGCTTATTTTAAATGTCAGTAACTGCACCTGAGTAGATCTAATAAAAAGGTTAAAGAAAAAGGAATGAAGAGAATCTAATATTAAAGTGTCTCTTCTCTTATTACCTGTAATGATGCATTACGTTAATGTATGGAAATGGCGATAATTAGAATGTCCATTAAGGGATTAACGCACCTGACATAAAAGTAGTTCTAAAGCAGATCGCCATAAATATCTATGCTGAAGTTCCCATAACACAGATCAGTGATCAGGAGGAAGCCTGGTTGACACGGCCTCACGCACCAGAGGCTGGATGGTTGTATAGAGGAGGATGGATCAGAAGCCCTGACACCATCTCCGATATAAGGTGAGCTCTGTTCTGGAGCACAGTATGGAGGACCAGCAGAGGAACCTGGTGGATCACAGGCGGAAGTGTGTGTTGGTGAGTGCAGCCTGCCATCTACCAGCCGCAGCTATGGGCAAATGACGGCTATCTGGCCAAACACAGAACAGCAGATCGCATCCAACGCGACTAAGGACAAATTAAACATGCATTCAGTCACTCAGCTCTCAGTGACAGGAAGTCTGATGTGCGTAGGAAATATGCCTCCTCCGTGAAAAGCCTCACCTTAAATATCTTCTAATACATGAAGGCTTACAGTTAGGCTGCAGAGAAGGGCGGTTAGGGTTAGGGGGTTATTGGGGGAGGGTAAGTATACTTACCTAGCCCCTGTCGGAAATGTCTCCATTGGGATGCCACATCTGTCTTTTGACAGCCATAATCCCGAACACGGGGATATTATATCACACCCTAAATATTCTCTTCCTGCACCTGCCGGGGTTACCCAGATGTCTCGTGAGGTAAAATATTGTTGGGATGGCATTCTCCCGAAGCACAGTCCTGTATGGACAGGAAAAAAAGTCAAATATTAACACACCATACGCTGTGCTACAATGCTACACAGGTACAGGGAACACACTCCATACTCCAACACAGTCTCAGCATCAGTAATAGAAGCTGCTTCATAGGGACACAGGGAAAATGTACCTCGTGCCTCAGACGTGACGCCAGGATATATAGTGGCAGGTCAGGCTGCAGTCTCATTATTAGTGGCTCCAGCAACAAAATTATTGTCTCCACTGTGACTAGATGGTAGGTACAGTGTAACACCGTATATTAAACACACTGATGCAATCTGCACAGGAAATTACCTGTAAGTGGACCTGCTGATCTATTCCAGGGTTATTGGGATAATCATGTAAATGCACTTTCATCTGGCACAAAAGAGGGGAGGCAGTGTCAGACTGGGACATGAAGGGCACACCGGGGGGATACAGTGGTAGTGGCTCATGCTTAGGGGTGTGGCCAGCCACCACAGAGACTTGGCTAATCAGTAGAGAATGCATGCTCTGGACACCTTGATAACAACAGTATATATAGTAAATACAGGTAGTACATGCATAATTAATAACAGCAATGCACTGTGGAAAATACACCATAGTCTTTTTGTTAGGGTCTCCTGCCCTGCGCTGCCACGTCGTCATGGCAACCGGGAGACAAGTGCTAGCGGAGTAACCTGAGCGTAGCTGATACTCCGGTTCGGGTCTTTTGCTGTGCAGTGGTTACAGGCTCTGTGCACGGCAGGGGATCCGGTGCTGGTTTTTGTGCTCACAGTCGGGGAGGTCTGAGTGGGGCGTGGACAGCACCTGCTATATAAACCCTCTTCTCAGGTTAGGCAGATGCTGCTGAATCTTTGTTGGTTAGTCAGTTCCTGAAAGTTAGCTAGTACTGTGTAACTTTGTATTTGTTTGTTGCTTACTGCAAATAGGCCTTGGGATTTGGTACTACACTCTGCCAATCCAGACCTAGCAGTAAGACTGGAGTCAGTCGTTTAACCTGCTGGGGTTCTTTTGCTACTCTGTGAACCTAGCAAGTTTGCGGCTGTATTCTCAGACTTGCCTGCCAAAATCCTTTCTCACTGTGCAAGGTGTTCAGGTGTCAGTTTAGTGGCAGTAAGCTGAACCAGTGCACTGCAAGTGAGGACTAGGATTGTGGAGACTCTTCTTGTGTCTATTATTCCATCTCTGACCAAGGAGTTTACTGCCACACCCGTTGGTAACCCTTTAGGGTTTTGCTGTTGCCCTTAGCAACAGCATTTCGGGTTCTCTACGTATTAAATCACAACATCTCGCTTCTTTCCATCTGAGCATTCCTAATACTAGGGAGACACCCAGTTTCTTAGCCTTTGGGCTTCTCTGTTCACTTTGTGTTTATTTTGTTACCCTATCACCTTCTGTGTATGTAATGTCATTTCTCTAACGTCCTAAGTGGATGCTGGGGACTCCGTCAGGACCATGGGGAATAGCGGCTCCGCAGGAGACAGGGCACAAAAATAAAGCTTTAGGATTAGGTGGTGTGTACTGGCTCCTCCCCCTATGACCCTCCTCCAAGCCTCAGTTAGGTTTTTGTGCCCGTCCGAGCAGGGTGCAATCTAGGTGGCTCTCCTAAAGAGCTGCTTAGAAAAAGTTTTTAGGTTTTTTATTTTCAGTGAGTCCTGCTGGCAACAGGCTCACTGCATCGAGGGACTTAGGGGAGAGAATTTCAACTCACTTGCGTGCAGGATGGATTGGATTCTTAGGCTACTGGACACCATTAGCTCCAGAGGGAGTCGGAACACAGGTCTCACCCTGGGGTTCGTCCCGGAGCCGCGCCGCCGACCCCCCTTACAGATGCTGAAGATTGAAGGTCCGGAAACAGGCGGCAGAAGGCTCTTCAGTCTTCATGAAGGTAGCGCACAGCACTGCAGCTGTGCGCCATTGTTGTCACACACTTCACACCAAGCGGTCACGGAGGGTGCAGGGCGCTGCTGGGGGCGCCCTGGGCAGCAATATTTAATACCTTTATGGCAAAAGAATACATCACATATAGCCATTGAGGCTATATGTATGTATTTAACCCATGCCAGATATCTAAAACTCCGGGAGAAAAGCCCGCCGAAATAGGGGGCGGGGCTTATTCTCCTCAGCACACAGCGCCATTTTCCTGCTCAGCTCCGCTGTGAGGAAGGCTCCCAGGACTCTCCCCTGCACTGCACTACAGAAACAGGGTAAAACAGAGAGGGGGGGGCATTTTTTGGCGATATTTTGATATATTTAAGCTGCTATAAGGAACAACACTTATATAAGGTTGTTCCCATATATATTATAGCGCTTGGGTGTGTGCTGGCAAACTCTCCCTCTGTCTCCCCAAAGGGCTAGTGGGGTCCTGTCTTCGATAAGAGCATTCCCTGTGTGTCTGCTGTGTGTCGGTACGTGTGTGTCGACATGTATGAGGACGATGTTGGTGTGGAGGCAGAGCAATTGCCGATAATGGTGATGTCACCCCCCAGGGAGTCGACACCGGAATGGATGGCTTTGTTTATGGAATTACGTGATAATGTCAGCACATTACAAAAATCAGTTGACGACATGAGACGGCCGGCAAACCAGTTAGTACCTGCCCAGGCGTCTCAGACACCGTCAGGGGCTGTAAAGCGCCCTTTACCTCAGTCGGTCGACACAGACCCAGACACAGACACTGAATCTAGTGTCGACGGTGATGAAACAAACGTATTTTCAAGCAGGGCCACACGTTATATGATCACGGCAATGAAGGAGGCTTTGCATATCTCTGATACTGCAAGTACCACAAAAAGGGGTATTATGTGGGGGGTGAAAAAACTACCTGTAGTTTTTCCTGAATCAGAGGAATTAAATGATGTATGTGATGAAGCGTGGGTTAACCCAGATAGAAAAGTGCTAATTTCAAAAAAGTTATTAGCATTATACCCTTTCCCGCCAGAGGTTAGGGCGCGCTGGGAAACACCCCCTAGGGTGGATAAGGCGCTCACACGCTTATCAAAACAAGTGGCGTTACCGTCTCCTGATACGGCCGCCCTCAGGGATCCAGCTGATAGGAGACTGGAAACTACCCTAAAAAGTATATACACACATACTGGTGTTATACTGCGACCAGCCATCGCCTCAGCCTGGATGTGCAGTGCTGGGGTCGTCTGGTTGGATTCCCTGACTGAAAATATTGATACCCTGGATAGGGACAGTATTTTATTGACTATAGAGCAATTAAAGGATGCTTTCCTTTATATGCGAGATGCTCAGAGAGATATTTGCACTCTGGCATCGAGAGTAAATGCGATGTCCATATCTGCCAGAAGGAGTTTATGGACGCGACAGTGGTCAGGTGATGCGGATTCCAAGCGACATATGGAAGTATTGCCGTATAAAGGGGAGGAATTATTTGGCGTCGGTCTATCGGATCTGGTGGCCACGGCAACTGCCGGAAAATCCACCTTTTTACCTCAGACCCCCTCCCAACAGAAAAAGACACCGTCTTTTCAGCCGCAGTCCTTTCGGTCCTATGAGAACAAGCGGACAAAAGGACAGTCATATCTGCCTCGGGGCAGAGGAAGGGGTAAGAGAGGGCAGCAAGCAGCCCCTGCCCAGGAACAGAAGCCCTCTCAGGGTTCTGCAAAGCCCTCAGCATGACGCTGGGGCCTTACAAGCGGACTCAGGAGCGGTGGGGGGTCGACTCAAGAATTTCAGCGCACAGTGGGCTTGCTCACAGGTGGACCCCTGGATCCTGCAGGTAGTATCTCAGGGTTACAGGTTGGAATTCGAGAAGTCTCCCCCTCGCAGGTTCCTAAAGTCTGCTTTGCCAACGTCTCCCTCAGACAGGGCGACGGTATTGGAAGCCATTCACAAGCTGTTTTCTCAGCAGGTGATAGTCAAGGTACCCCTCCTACAACAGGGAAAGGGGTATTACTCCACGCTATTTGTGGTACCGAAGCCGGACGGCTCGGTAAGACCTATTCTAAATCTGAAATCTTTGAACCTGTACATACAAAAATTCAAGTTCAAGATGGAGTCACTCAGAGCAGTGATAGCGAATCTGGAAGAAGGGGACTTTATGGTGTCCCTGGACATAAAGGATGCTTACCTGCATGTCCCAATTTGCCCTTCACATCAAGGGTACCTCAGGTTCGTGGTGCAAAACTGTCATTATCAGTTTCAGACGCTGCCGTTTGGATTGTCCACGGCACCTCGGGTCTTTACCAAGGTAATGGCCGAAATGATGATTCTTCTGCGAAGAAGAGGCGTATTAATTATCCCTTACTTGGACGATCTCCTGATAAGGGCAAGGTCCAGAGAACAGCTGGAGGACGGAGTAGCACTAACCCGACTAGTGCTGCAACAACACGGGTGGATTCTGAATTTTCCAAAATCTCAGTTGACCCCGACGACACGTCTGCTGTTCCTGGGAATGATTCTGGACACGGTTCAGAAAAAGGTGTTTCTTCCGGAGGAGAAAGCCAGGGAGTTATCCGAACTTGTCAGGAACCTCCTAAAACCAGGGAAAGTGTCTGTGCATCAATGCACAAGAGTCCTGGGAAAGATGGTGGCTTCTTACGAAGCGATTCCATTCGGCAGATTCCACGCACGAACTTTTCAGTGGGATCTGCTGGACAAATGGTCCGGATCACATCTGCAGATGCATCAGCGGATAACCTTATCGCCACGGACAAGGGTGTCTCTTCTGTGGTGGTTGCAGAGTGCTCATCTGTTAGAGGGCCGCAGATTCGGCATACAGGACTGGGTCCTGGTGACCACGGATGCCAGTCTGAGAGGCTGGGGAGCGGTCACACAGGGAAGAAACTTCCAGGGAGTATGGTCAAGCCTGGAGATGTCTCTTCACATAAATATACTGGAGCTAAGAGCGATTTACAATGCTCTAAGTCTGGCAAAACCCCTGCTTCAGGGTCAGCCGGTGTTGATCCAGTCGGACAACGTCACGGCAGTCGCCCACGTAAACAGACAGGGCGGCACAAGAAGCAGGACAGCAATGGCAGAAGCTGCAAGGATTCTTCGCTGGGCGGAAGATCATGTGATAGCACTGTCAGCAGTATTCATTCCGGGAGTGTACAACTGGGAAGCAGACTTCCTCAGCAGACACGATCTACACCCGGGAGAGTGGGGACTTCATCCAGAAGTCTTCCACATGATTGTGAACCGTTGGGAAAAACCAATGGTGGATATGATGGCGTCCCGCCTCAACAAGAAACTGGACAGGTATTGCGCCAGGTCAAGAGACCCTCAGGCAATAGCTGTGGACGCTCTGGTAACACCGTGGGTGTTCCAGTCAGTGTATGTGTTCCCTCCTCTGCCTCTCATACCAAAAGTACTGAGAATTATACGGCAAAAGGGAGTAAGAACGATACTAGTGGCTCCGGATTGGCCAAGAAGAACTTGGTACCCGGAACTTCAAGAGATGCTCACGGAGGATCCGTGGCCTCTACCTCTAAGACGGGACCTGCTTCAGCAGGGACCGTGTCTATTCCAAGACTTACCGCGGCTGCGTTTGACGGCATGGCGGTTGAACGCCGAATTCTAAGGGAAAAAGGCATTCCGGAAGAGGTCATTCCTACACTGGTAAAAGCCAGGAAGGAGGTGACTGCACAACATTATCACCGCATTTGGAGGAAATATGTTGCGTGGTGTGAGGCCAGGAAGGCCCCCACGGAGGAATTTCAACTGGGTCGATTCCTACATTTCCTGCAAACAGGATTGTCTATGGGCCTCAAATTGGGGTCCATTAAGGTTCAAATTTCGGCCCTGTCGATTTTCTTCCAGAAAGAATTGGCTTCAGTTCCTGAAGTCCAGACTTTTGTAAAAGGAGTACTACATATACAGCCCCCGGTTGTGCCCCCAGTGGCACCGTGGGATCTTAATGTAGTCTTGGATTTTCTCAAATCCCATTGGTTTGAGCCGCTCAAATCGGTGGAGTTGAAGTATCTTACATGGAAAGTAACCATGCTACTGGCCCTGGCTTCAGCCAGGAGAGTATCAGAATTGGCGGCTTTATCATATAAGAGCCCATATCTGATTTTCCATACGGACAGGGCAGAACTGCGGACGCGTCCTCATTTTCTGCCTAAGGTGGTGTCAGCGTTTCACCTGAACCAGCCTATTGTGGTGCCTGCGGCTACTAACGATTTGGAGGATTCCAAGTTGTTGGACGTGGTCCGGGCATTGAAAATATATATTTCAAGAACGGCGGGAGTCAGAAAGTCTGACTCACTGTTTATATTGTATGCACCCAACAAGATGGGTGCTCCTGCTTCTAAGCAGACGATTGCTCGTTGGATTTGTAGCACAATTCAACTTGCACATTCTGTGGCAGGCTTGCCACAACCTAAATCTGTCAAGGCCCATTCCACAAGGAAAGTGGGCTCATCCTGGGCGGCTGCCCGGGGGGTCTCGGCATTACAACTCTGCCGAGCTGCTACTTGGTCAGGGGCAAACACGTTTGCAAAATTCTACAAATTTGATACCCTGGCTGAGGAGGACCTTGAGTTCTCTCATTCGGTGCTGCAGAGTCATCCGCACTCTCCCGCCCGTTTGGGAGCTTTGGTATAATCCCCATGGTCCTGACGGAGTCCCCAGCATCCACTTAGGACGTTAGAGAAAATAAGAATTTACTTACCGATAATTCTATTTCTCGTAGTCCGTAGTGGATGCTGGGCGCCCATCCCAAGTGCGGATTGTCTGCAATACTTGTACATAGTTATTGTTACAAACAAATTCGGGTTGTTATTGTTGTGAGCCGTCTGTTCAGAGGCTCCTACGTTTGTCATACTGTTAACTGGGTTCAGATCACAAGTTATACGGTGTGATTGGTGTGGCTGGTATGAGTCTTACCCGGGATTCAATATCCTTCCTTATTGTGTACGCTCGTCCAGGCACAGTATCCTAACTGAGGCTTGGAGGAGGGTCATAGGGGGAGGAGCCAGTACACACCACTTAATCCTAAAGCTTTATTTTTGTGCCCTGTCTCCTGCGGAGCCGCTATTCCCCATGGTCCTGACGGAGTCCCCAGCATCCACTACGGACTACGAGAAATAGAATTATCGGTAAGTAAATTCTTATTATTCCCCAGTCTGTCTGTGAGTTCATTTGTTTTGCATCCCTCTCCGTTCAGACACCAGTACATTCCTGCTGGCACTGGTGTGCATAACATATTCAGCAGCCAAATACTCCTGTTGAAATTTTGTGGGAATATGGAGCATACCCCTCAAAATACTTTGCAACAGGTGGTCGATCAGGTGCAGGTCCTGACTCGACAATTTAATGATTTGTCCATTAAAATGCACACCTCGCAGGCTGCTGGCGGAGCTCCCGCAGCAGCAGTACCTTCAGGGGTTAAGGAGCCGAAAGTAAATCTCCCGGATCGTTTTTCTGGAGATCGCTCGCAGTTCTTTTGTTTCAAGGAGAGCTGCAAGCTATATTTTCAGCTTAGGCCTCAGTCTTCTGGGTCGGAAATTCAGCGGGTGGGCATAGTGATTTCCTTGCTACAAGGAGACCCACAGGTCTGGGCATATGGGTTGCAGCCTGACTGTCCGTCGCTTAAAAGTGTTGATGCTTTTTTTACGGCACTGGGCATGTTGTATGATGACCCTGACAAGACGGCCTCAGCCGAGGCTCAGATTTCGATCCTTAAGCAAGGGCGAAGGCCAGTTGAGGTTTATTGTACGGAGTTTTGGAGGTTGGCCCATGATACCCAGTGGAATGACCCAGCCCTGAGACACCAGTACCAAAGAGGTCTTTCTAACCAGATAAAAGACCAACTGGTACAATATCCCTTGCCTGATAGCTTGGATCAGCTCATGCAGTTATCCATCCGGGTGGATAGACGGCTGAGAGAGCGTAGGCTTGAAAGGGAGACCGGGGTTTCCTTCTTTCCCAAGGGAACCTCAGACTCTGAGGAATTTTCCGAGGAGCCTATGCAGATTGGGGCTACCCACCTCTCCTCGCGTGAGAAGACGCGAAGGAGACAGCAGGGGTTGTGTTTGTACTGTGGGAATAAAGGTCATGTATCATGCCCAGAAAAGCCGGAAAACTTCAGGGCCTGAGGGTGATGGGAAATATCCTGTCAGGTCAGAAGTCAGAATTTCCCAAGAAGACTTTTATCATTCCGGTGACCTTGAAGATCCTCGGTCAAACTGTCAAGACTGAGGCCTTTGTGGACAGTGGGGCCGACGGGGTTTTTATGGACCGCCAATTCGCCCTGAAACACTCTGTTCCCTTAGTACCCTTGGCATTGGAAATTGAGATTTGTGGGTTAAACGGGGAACCATTATCCCAGGGTAAAATTACCTCTTGCACTAGCCAGATTTCTTTGTTTATTGGAGCCACACTCTGAAAAATTGTCCTTTTATGTGACTGTCTGTACTTTTGCCCCATTGGTGTTGGGGTTACCCTAGTTAAGCGCCCACAATCCTCAATTTGACTGGGTCTCTGGGGAGATTCTTAGTTGGGGTACTGATTGTTTCAGGAGTTGCTTGAGCCTTCCAGTCAGGCTTTTGCAGTTAAGTTTGCCAGGATTGCCAGGGTGTTATGCAGATTTTGCGGACGTGTTCTCCAAAAAAGTTGCAGAGGTACTACCTCCCCATCACCCCTATGACTGTGCCATTGATTTGTTGCCAAATGCTAAGCTTCCCAAGAGCAGGTTGTACTCCCTGTCACGTCCTGAGACTCAGGCTATGGCAGAGTACATTCAGGAGAACTTGGCTAAGGGATTTATCAGACCTTCACAGTCTCCAGTTGGGTCGGGGTTCTTCTTCGTGTGTAAAAAGGATGGTTCGTTGCGACCCTGCATCGACTTCAGGGAATTGAACCGTATCACGATTAACCCACTGCCTCTCATTTCGGTCTTGTTTGACCAGCTTCGTACTGCCACCATTTTTTCTAAGATTGACCTACGCGGTGCGTACAATCTAATCCGAATAAGAGAGGGGGATGAATGGAAGACTGCCTTTAATACCCACTCAGGGCATTATGAATATTTGGTGATGTCTTTTGGGCTCTGTAATGCCCCGGCAGTCTTCCAGGACTTCATGAACGATGTGCTCAGGGAATATTTGGATAGATTCTTAGTTGTATACTTAGATGACATCCTAATCTTCTCCCATTCCCTGGAGGAACATCGGAAGCATGTACGCTTAGTCCTCCAGAAACTCAGAGACCACCGGCTTGGGGCGAAGCTGGAGAAGTGCGAATTTGAAGTTCAGCAAATTGCATTTCTAGGATATATTATCTCCCCAGAAGGTTTCCAAATGGAGGGTTCCAAGGTACAGGCAGTCCTGGATTGGGTGCAGCCCACTAGTTTGAAGGCGCTTCAGCGTTTTCTGGGCTTTGCAAATTTTTATAGATGATTTATCGCTGGATTTTCGTCTATAGTGGCGCCCTTGGTGGCACTCACTAAGAAAGGGGTGGATGTTGCTCACTGGTCTTGTGAGGCCAAAGCGGCTTTTGCCCGTCTCAAAAGGGCATTTGTCTCGGCCAAGGTGCTGCGACACCCAGATCCAGAGCGTCCTTTTGTGGTGGAGGTGGATGCCTCTGAGATGGGTATTGGGGCAGTGCTCTGTCAGGTGGGGGTGTCTGATAATCGCCTTCATCCCTGTGCTTACTTTTCCCGTAAATTTTCGCCTGCCGAGATGAATTATGACGTGGGTAACCGGGAATTGTTGGCTATTAAGGATGCACTCGAGGAGTGGAGACACTGGCTTGAGGGGGCTAAGTTTGTGGTCTCAATTCTCACCGACCATAAGAATTTGGCATATTTAGAGTCAGCGAAGCGCCTCAATGCCAGGCAGGCACGATGGGCTTTGTTTTTTGCTCGCTTTCATTTTTTGATAACATATCGCCCTGGGTCAAAAAACATCAAGGCTGATGCGCTCTCGCAGAGTTTTGCTCCAATCCAGGAGACCACCGAGGAGCCGTTGCCCATTGTGTCCCCATCATGTATTAAAGTGGGCATTACCCAGGACTTCTTGTCATTAGTCCTTAGAGCACAGGAGCAGGCTCCTCCAGACCTTCCGGTAGGTCTTTTGTTTGTGCCTCCTAGGTTAAGACAGCTAGTGTTCCTGGAATTCCATGCCAAGAAGTCGGCAGGTCACTGTTATGCACACCAGTGCCTGCAGGAATGTACTGGTGTCAGAACTGTTATGCACTCCAGTGCCTGCAGGAATGCACTGGTGTTTGAACTGTTATGCACACCAGTGCCTGCAGGAATGTACTGGTGTCTGAACGGATAGGTATGCAAAACAAATGAACTCACAGACAGACTGGGGAATATGACATTACGTACACAGGTGATAGGGTAACAAAATACACACAAAGTGAACAGAGAAGCCCAGAGGCTAAGGAACTGGGTGTCTCCCTAGTATTAGTAATGCTCAGATGGGAAAAGCAAGATGCTGTGTTTTAATACGTAGAGAACCCGAAATGCTGTTGCTAAGGGCAACAGCAAAACCCTAAAGGGTTACCAACGGGTGTGGCAGTAAACTCCTTGGTCAGAGATGGAATGATAGACACAAGGAGAGTCTCCACAATCCTAATTCTCACTTGCAGTGCACAGGTTCAGCTTACTGCCACTAAACTGACACATGACACCTTGCACAGTGAGACAGGATTTAGGCAGGCAAGTCTTAGAATACAGCCGCAAACTTGCTAAGTTCACAGAGTAGTAAAAGAACCCCAGCAAGCTAAACGACTGACTCCAGTCTTACTGCTAGGTCTGGATTGGCAGAGTGTAGTACCAAATCCCCAGGCTTATTTACAGTAAGCAACAAACAAATACAAAGCTACACAGTACTGGCTAACTTTCAGGAACTGACTAACCAACAAAGATTCAGCAGCATCTGCTTAACCTGAGAAGAGGCCTTATAAAGCAGGTGCTGTCCACGCCCCACTCAGACCTCACAGACTGTGAGCACAAAAACCAGCACCGGATCCCCTGCCGTGCACAGAGCCTGTAACCACTGCACAGCACAAGTCCCGAACCGGAGTATCAGCTGCGTTCAGGTTACTCCGCTAGCACTTGTCTCCCGGTTGCCATGACGACGTGGCAGCACAGGGCAGGAGACCCTAACAGTACCCCCCCTCTGACGAGGGGTCAAATAACCCCTACCACCGGGTTTATCGGGGAACTGCGAGAAGAAAGAGCGTATCAGTCTGGGGGCATGAAGATCACAACTGCGCACCCACGACCGCTCCTCCGGGCCATACCCCTTCCAGTGCACCAAAAATGACAGCCGACCCCGAACCATCTTGGAGTCAAGAATCCTTTCAACAACAAACTCCCTCTGGCCACGTATCAGAAGAGGGGAAGGTCTTCCACTGGAAGAAGGATTACTAATCGCCCGTTTTAAAAGGGAACAATGAAATGTTTTATTGATACCCAAAGAACGGGGCAGATCTAACTGAAATGCCACCGGATTGATAACCCTGGTGATCTTATAAGGGCCGATGAACCGGGGGCCTAACTTATGAGATGGCTGTCTCAACTTCAAATTCTTGGTAGACAACCAGACGAAGTCTCCTAATTTGAAGCTGCAGGGTCTTTTCCGCTTATCAAAAACCCTTTTGGTCACTAATGACACAGACACAAGGGCTTTCTTCACTTTCCGCCAAATACCTCTAAGGACCGAAACCACAGAGGAACCACCAGGCGTGGAGTCCAGGGGGTCAAAAGAATTGGCCTTAGGATGATGCCCATACACACAAAGGAAGGGAGAGATCCCTGTAGCAGAGTGAGCCGCATTGTTATAGGCAAACTCCGCCATGGACAGATGAGCAACCCAGTCAGTCTGACACTTGGAGACATAACACCTGAGGAACTGCTCCAAGGACTGGTTCACCCTTTCAGTCTGCCCATTAGACTGCGGATGGTAGCCTGACGACAAGCTGACAGAAATCTGGAGATCGGAACAAAATGCCCTCCAGAATTTGGCCACAAACTGGGATCCGCGGTCAGAGACCACATCAAGTGGCAACCCGTGGAGACGCACAACATGCAGCATAAATAATTCAGACAGGCGTCTGGCCGATGGCAGCCCAACCAGTGGAACGAAGTGCGCCATCTTCGAAAACCTGTCAACGACAACCCAGATGGCTGTCATCCCCGAGGATTTGGGCAAGTCCACCACAAAATCCATTGAAATGTGGGTCCATGGCTTAGATGGGATAGAGAGTGGGTGTAATGGGCCAACAGGAACCCCTCTAGGAGTCTTATTTCGGGCACAGATGTCACATGCCCGAACCCACTGATCCACATCCTTAGCCACCGAGGGCCACCACACCGCCCTAGATAGCAACTCCCGAGTTCTGGCAATACCCGGGTGACCTGCCGACTTCTTGGCATGGAATTCCAGGAACACTCGCTGTCTTAACCTAGGAGGCACAAACAAAAGACCTACCGGAAGGTCTGGAGGAGCCTGCTCCTGTGCTCTAAGGACTAATGATAAGAGGTCCTGGGTAATGCCCACTTTAATACATGATGGGGACACAATGGGCAACGGCTCCTCGGTGGTCTCCTGGATTGGAGCAAAACTCTGCGAGAGCGCATCAGCCTTGATGTTTTTTGACCCAGGGCGATATGTTATCAAAAAATTAAAGCGAGCAAAAAACAAAGCCCATCGTGCCTGCCTGGCATTGAGACGCTTCGCTGACTCTAAATATGCCAGATTCTTATGGTCGGTGAGAATTGAGACCACAAACTTAGCCCCCTCAAGCCAGTGTCTCCACTCCTCGAGTGCATCCTTAATAGCCAACAATTCCCGGTTACCCACGTCATAATTCATCTCGGCAGGCGAAAATTTACGGGAAAAGTAAGCACAGGGATGAAGGCGATTATCAGACACTCCCATCTGAGAAAGCACTGCCCCAATACCCATCTCAGAGGCATCCACCTCCACTACAAAAGGACGCTCTGGATCTGGGTGTCGCAGCACCTTGGCCGATACAAATGCCCTTTTGAGACGGGCAAAAGCCGCTTTAGCCTCACAAGACCAGTGAGCAACATCCGCCCCTTTCTTAGTGAGTGCCACCAAGGGCGCCACTATAGACGAAAATCCAGCGATAAATCGTCTATAAAAATTCGCAAAGCCCAGGAAACGCTGAAGCGCCTTCAAACTAGTGGGCTGCACCCAATCCAGGACTGCCTGTACCTTGGAACCCTCCATTTGGAAACCTTCTGGGGAGATAATATATCCTAGAAATGCGATTTGCTGAACTTCAAATTCGCACTTCTCCAGCTTCGCCCCAAGCCGGTGGTCTCTGAGTTTCTGGAGGACTAAGCGTACATGCTTCCGATGTTCCTCCAGGGAATGGGAGAAGATTAGGATGTCATCTAAGTATACAACTAAGAATCTATCCAAATATTCCCTGAGCACATCATTCATGAAATCCTGGAAGACTGCCGGGGCATTACAGAGCCCAAAAGGCATCACCAAATATTCATAATGCCCTGAGTGGGTATTAAAGGCAGTCTTCCATTCATCCCCCTCTCTTATTCGGATTAGATTGTACGCACCGCGTAGGTCAATCTTAGAAAAAATGGTGGCAGTACGAAGCTGGTCAAACAAGACCGAAATGAGAGGCAGTGGGTATGAGTTTTTAATCGTGATACGGTTCAATTCCCTGAAGTCGATGCAGGGTCGCAACGAACCGTCCTTTTTACCAACGAAGAAGAACCCCGACCCAACTGGAGACTGTGAAGGTCTGATAAATCCCTTAGCCAAGTTCTCCTGAATGTACTCTGCCATAGCCTGAGTCTCAGGACGTGACAGGGAGTACAACCTGCTCTTGGGAAGCTTAGCATTTGGCAACAAATCAATGGCACAGTCATAGGGGCGATGGGGAGGTAGTACCTCTGCAACTTTTTTGGAGAACACGTCCGCAAAATCTGCATAACACCCTGGCAATCCTGGCAAACTTAGCTGCGAGAGCCTGACTGGAAGGCTCAAGCAACTCCTGAAACAATCAGTACCCCAACTAAGAATCTCCCCAGAGACCCAGTCAAATTGAGGATTGTGGGCCCTTAACCAGGGTAACCCCAACACCAATGGGGCAAAAGTACAGACAGTCACATAAAAGGACAATTTTTCAGAGTGTGTGGCTCCAATAAACAAAGAAATCTGGCTAGTGCAAGAGGTAATTTTACCTTGGGATAATGGTTCTGTTAGGCGCCGAGGGTCCGCTCGTCAGTGCGGCCGGCGCCTAGCAACGGGGACGCCACTGTCGGATCGTGTTCCCCGTTGCTGGGTCTAAGTTTATATCATCACTGGTTTCCTGGCTGTGTAGCATGCAGCTGCACGGCATGTTGTAATTATCACTCATCTGTTTCCCTGGCCATGCAGCTTGTCAGCTGCATTGCATTTAATCCAATCAGCCTCCAAACAGCTGATTGGAAGACTCTCTGTTAAAAGCACTCCCAGGACTCCTCACAGACGCCGGTGATAGCTTCCTGTTTGCCTGATTCTGCTGCAGAGAGAGTTCCCAGTCCCGGTCTGTTCGTTTGTTCCTGTTCTCAGTGATCCAGTACTCGGAAGTTACCATCTGTTCCTGGAGTCTGACCGAGCACCTTTAACATCTGGTGGTGTTCGTGAGTCGCGGCGCAGCCGTGTGTTGCGGCTTGTCCGCTACTATTTATTATTGTGTTTATTTTGAGTTCTGGAGCTTTGCGGAGGATTCCGCTTCCACAAGATCCACTCTGGTGTCCAGCGGTGCCGGACAGGAGTGTCGGATCCGTGGATCCTTGGTTGTCCTTTTCCCTGGCGGCTAGTCCGCACATACCTTTTGATTTAGTTAAGTTAGCTTGTAACCCCTGGCTTGGTTGCTTAGTCAGAGGGCCCCTTGTTATCACCCTGTCTCGGACTTCCCCTTGTCTCCCATTAAGACCTGCGGGGGCATCGGGGTTGGGCAGACATAATCCGCCCTTCGAACGCGGCTGCCATGGGCTCAAGCAACCATAGTCTCGCAGGGGATTTCTGATAACACGGGCGAGACAACGGAGTTAGGGCGCCAGGGGTTACTAGGCTCTCCAGCTCCCACAACCTGTATTTCATTCCTGTACTCAGATCTCTGCCATAAGATCTTCTCCAGTCTGGAGTACAGGAATCGTAACATTATCACCGGCCAGACAAAAGAAAAAATTTCAACAGGAGTTAATTTTTTCACTTATCCAGTAGGGAGAATTTTGTCGGCCTCATGAATCCCACCGGTGTTGGGCCAAATCCTGGCCAGTTTTTGGTTAGTCAGATTCAGGAACTTACCCAGATGGTTCAGGATCTGTCCCTCCGGGTGAGCTCACAGGAAGATCTGTTACGGACTTCCCCGAGGGTCATCCCTGAACCAAAAATGCATCTGCCTGACCGTTTTTCTGGGGATAGAAAACAGTTTTTTAATTTTAAAGAGTCTTGTAAACTGTATTTTCGTTTAAGACCAGTTTCCTCAGGTACGGAGGCTCAGCGGGTTGGAATTATAATTTCTCTGCTTCAGGGGGATCCTCAGACCTGGGCTTTTGGTTTAAAGACAGACGATCCGGCCTTATCGTCTGTAGACGCTTTTTTGAAATCTTTAGGGCTATTGTATGACGACCCTGATAGAGAGGCATCCGCAGAAAGTCAGTTGCGTGCTCTAAGACAGGGTAGGAATCCTGCAGAGAATTATTGTACGGAGTTTCGCCGTTGGTCGAACGACTGTGGCTGGAATGATCCTGCCCTGCGCAGTCAGTTTCGCCTCGGCTTATCTGAATCTATAAAAGACAGCCTCCTTCAGTATCCCGCTCCTGAGAACCTTGATAAACTCATGGAGCTCTCTATTAAAATAGATCGTCGGCTCAGAGAGCGGAGGACTGAGAAAGGGGCATCTGTAGTTTCTTTTCCCTGTGTTTCTTCCATTCCGATAGACATGGAGGAGCCTATGCAGATTGGTCTCTCCAAATTGTCTCCGGAAGAAAGAACCAGGAGGCAAAATTCTGGTCTGTGTTTGTACTGCGGAGGTAAGGGACATTTTGCCCGTAGTTGCCCAAACAAGTCGGGAAACTTCTTGACCAAGTGAATAGTGAGGGGGTTCACTTTGGTCTACAGCTCATCTCCTCAAATAATTCACTATTGGTTCCTGCTAAAGTTTCTTATGACAGCCTCTGTTCCTCGGTCTCTGCTTTTGTGGACAGTGGAGCTGCAGGAAACTTTATGGACTTAACATGGGCCAAGGCCTTAGGTATTCCTCAGTTAACCTTAAGTAGGTGTATCACCATGCATGGTTTAGATGGGAGTCCCTTATCCAATGGGGTTATTTCTCTATGTACACCTCCTGTTTTGCTCTCGGTGGGAGCTCTACATTCTGAAAAGATTGAGTTTTTTCTTACCCATTGTCCAGCAGTTCCTGTGGTTCTGGGTCACCCTTGGCTGGCCTTTCATAATCCCATCATAGATTGGCAGTCTGGGGAGATTCTACAATGGAGTACCATCTGTGATAAAGAATGTATTACACTTCCTATCCGAGTAGCTGCTGCCAGGTCCGCACATATTCCTGGAGAGTACCAAGATTTTTTGGATGTGTTTTCCAAGGGCAATGCGGATATTTTGCCTCCCCATAGGCCTTATGATTGTACCATTGAGTTAATTCCTGGTGCCACGTTGCCTAAAGGAAGGTTATATGCATTGTCTGGTCCTGAAACTGTGGCCATGAATGAGTATGTGAAAGAAAGTCTTGAGAAAGGGTTTATCAGGCCATCTAAATCCCCTTTAAGTGCAGGTTTTTTCTTCGTAGAGAAGAAGGATGGTTCCCTCAGACCCTGCATTGACTTTCGAGCCCTGAATAAAATCTCAGTAAAGAATACTTACCCTCTGCCTCTGATCTCTGTCCTCTTTGATCAGCTACGTTCGGCTGTTATTTTTTCTAAGATTGACCTGAGAGGAGCATATAATCTCATTAGAATCAGATCGGGGGATGAGTGGAAAACGGCATTCAGTACTCAATCAGGTCACTATGAGTATCTGGTCATGCCTTTCGGCCTATCTAACGCTCCGGCAGTCTTTCAGGATCTCATTAATGATGTGCTCCGTGAGTTTCTGGGAAGATTTGTTGTGGTCTATTTAGACGACATTTTGATTTATTCTGACTCTATAGAACAACATGTTACCCAGGTGCGTCAGGTACTTAAGAAATTACGTGAAAATCACTTGTATGCCAAACCGGAGAAGTGTGAATTTCACGTCACGGAGGTATCCTTTTTAGGGTACATTATTTCCCCTCGGGGATTCCGAATGGAACCTAAGAAGCTCCAAGCCATCCTGAGTTGGGCGCAACCCACCAACTTAAAAGCAATTCAGCGCTTTTTAGGGTTTGCGAACTACTACAGAAGGTTTATTCACTCTTTCTCTGACATAGTTGCTCCCATTGTGGCACTCACTAAGAAGGGAGCAGATCCTACCAATTGGTCATGTGAAGCTAAAGTATCTTTTCAGGCCTTGAAACAAGCCTTTGTCTCAGCCCCTGTCCTTAGACATCCCAACCCAGAATTGCCTTTCATCGTTGAGGTAGATGCCTCGGAGGTTGGTGTAGGGGCTATCCTTTCTCAGAAGGATCCAGATTCCCTTGAGTTACATCCTTGTGCCTTTATGTCCAGGAAATTCTCATCTGCTGAATCCAACTACGATGTTGGTAATCGGGAGTTGCTGGCTATTAAATGGGCTTTTGAGGAGTGGAGACATTGGCTTGAAGGAGCGACCCATACCATTTCTGTTTTGACAGATCACAAAAATCTTCAATACATTGAATCAACTAAGCGACTGAATGCCCGACAGGCTCGTTGGGCTTTATTTTTCACTCGTTTCAAATTCATTATCACCTTCAGACCTGGTTCCAAGAATACCAAGGCAGATGCCCTCTCACGCAGTTTTCTTCCCGCTCAAGACAACAGTCCTGTTACTCTCATACTTCCGCCTTCAGTCATTCAGGCAGGTCTCACACAGGATGTTTTTTCTCAATTGAAGCTGCTTCAACATCTAGCTCCGGGAAATACTCCTGCTGGTCGTCTTTTTGTTCCTGAGTTTTTGAGAGCAACTGTTTTGGAGGAATTTCATGATAGCAAAGTTGCAGGGCATCTGGGAGTCGCTAAAACTTTTGAATTGGTATCCCGCTCAGTGTGGTGGCCTGGTCTTTCTAAAGACATTAAAGAGTTTGTTTTTTCGTGTCAGGTCTGTGCACAGCATAAAGTTCCCCGTTCTTTGCCTATTGGTCAACTTATGCCATTGAATGTTCCTCTTAGACCATGGTCGCATATCTCCATGGATTTTGTGGTGGATCTCCCTCTGTCAGCTGGATGCACAGTCATATGGGTGGTAGTGGACCGTTTTAGTAAGATGGCTCATTTTATTGGTCTTCCCCGATTGCCATCTGCCCAGGGATTGGCAGTCTTGTTCCTCCGTCATGTTTTCAGACTCCATGGGTTACCCACTGATATTGTTTCTGACAGGGGTCCACAATTCATTGCACAGTTTTGGAAGTCTTTTTGTGCTTCGTTAAAAATGAAATTATCATTAACCTCCGGTTATCATCCACAATCAAATGGACAGACTGAGCGAGTGAACCAATCCTTAAAACAATATTTGCGTTTGTACTCGGCCAAACTCCAAAATGACTGGTCTGAGTTTCTTCCATTGGCAGAGTTTGCTTATAATAATGCCTGTCATTCCTCCACCAATGTGTCTCCATTTTTTGCAGTTTTTGGTTTCCACCCCAGAGCTAATTCATTTTTCCAACATTCCTCTGTCTCCTCTCTGGCCCTGACCTCTCATCTTAAACTTATTTGGAAAAAAGTGCACATAGCTCTCAGAAAAGCAGCTTTCAAGGAAAAAGATTTTTCGGACAGGTTCCGGCGGCCGTGCACTTTTAGAGTAGGAGACAGGGTGTGGCTGTCGACTCGCAATATCAAGCTTCGACAAACCTCAGCCAGATTGGGTCCTAGATTTATTGGACCATTTCTCATTATCAAAAAAGTCAATCCAGTTGCTTTCCGGTTACAGCTACCAAAAACGTTACGAATCGGAAATACCTTCCATTGCTCTTTGCTCAAACCATATGTTTCATCTAGCAGATTTCCTCGTAAAAAACCTCAGGGGAGATCACCAGTTAATGTACAGGGTCAGCAGGAGTTCGTGGTTGAGAAGGTTCTCGATTCCAAGCTGTCCCGGGGTCGGCTTTATTTTTTGGTGCATTGGAAAGGTTATGGTCCTGAGGAAAGGTCGTGGGTCCTAGATGAGGACCTTCATGCCCCAAGGCTCAAAAGGGCATTTTTTCAAGAATTTCCTCAGAAACCCGGATTTAGGGGTTCCTTGACCCCTCCTCAAGGGGGGGTACTGTTAGGCGCCGAGGGTCCGCTCGTCAGTGCGGCCGGCGCCTAGCAACGGGGACGCCACTGTCGGATCGTGTTCCCCGTTGCTGGGTCTAAGTTTATATCATCACTGGTTTCCTGGCTGTGTAGCATGCAGCTGCACGGCATGTTGTAATTATCACTCATCTGTTTCCCTGGCCATGCAGCTTGTCAGCTGCATTGCATTTAATCCAATCAGCCTCCAAACAGCTGATTGGAAGACTCTCTGTTAAAAGCACTCCCAGGACTCCTCACAGACGCCGGTGATAGCTTCCTGTTTGCCTGATTCTGCTGCAGAGAGAGTTCCCAGTCCCGGTCTGTTCGTTTGTTCCTGTTCTCAGTGATCCAGTACTCGGAAGTTACCATCTGTTCCTGGAGTCTGACCGAGCACCTTTAACATCTGGTGGTGTTCGTGAGTCGCGGCGCAGCCGTGTGTTGCGGCTTGTCCGCTACTATTTATTATTGTGTTTATTTTGAGTTCTGGAGCTTTGCGGAGGATTCCGCTTCCACAAGATCCACTCTGGTGTCCAGCGGTGCCGGACAGGAGTGTCGGATCCGTGGATCCTTGGTTGTCCTTTTCCCTGGCGGCTAGTCCGCACATACCTTTTGATTTAGTTAAGTTAGCTTGTAACCCCTGGCTTGGTTGCTTAGTCAGAGGGCCCCTTGTTATCACCCTGTCTCGGACTTCCCCTTGTCTCCCATTAAGACCTGCGGGGGCATCGGGGTTGGGCAGACATAATCCGCCCTTCGAACGCGGCTGCCATGGGCTCAAGCAACCATAGTCTCGCAGGGGATTTCTGATAACACGGGCGAGACAACGGAGTTAGGGCGCCAGGGGTTACTAGGCTCTCCAGCTCCCACAACCTGTATTTCATTCCTGTACTCAGATCTCTGCCATAAGATCTTCTCCAGTCTGGAGTACAGGAATCGTAACAGGTTCCCCGTTTAACCCACAAATCTCAATTTCCGATGCCAAGAGTACTAAGGGAACAGAGTGTTTCAGGGTGAATTGGCGGTCCATAAAAACCCCGTCGGCCCCACTGTCCACAAAGGCCTCAGTCTTGACAGTTTGACCGAGGATCTTCAAGGTCACCGGAATGATAAAAGTCTTCTTGGGAAATTCTGACTTCTGGCCTGACAGGATATTTCCCATCACCCTCAGGCCCTGAAGTTTTCCGGCTTTTCTGGGCATGATACTACCACATGACCTTTATTCCCACAGTACAAACACAACCCCTGCTGTCTCCTCCGCGTCTTCTCATGCGAGGAGAGGCGGGTAGCCCCAATCTGCATAGGCTCCTCGGAAAATTCCTCAGAGTCTGAGGTTCCCTTGGGAAAGAAGGAAACCTCAGTCTCCCTTTCAAGCCTACGCTCTCTCAGCCGTCTATCCACCCGGATGGATAACTGCATGAGCTGATCCAAGCTATCAGGCAAGGGATATTGTACCAGTTGGTCCTTTATCTGGTTAGAAAGACCTCTTCGGTACTGGTGTCTCAGGGCTGGGTCATTCCACTGGGTATCATGGGCCAACCTCCGAAACTCCGTACAGTAAACCTCAACTGGCCTTCGCCCTTGCTTAAGGATCGAAATCTGAGCCTCGGCTGAGGCCGTCTTGTCAGGGTCATCATACAACATGCCCAGTGCCGTAAAAAAAGCATCAACACTTTTAAGCGACGGACAGTCAGGCTGCAACCCATATGCCCAGACCTGTGGGTCTCCTTGTAGCAAGGAAATCACTATGCCCACCCGCTGAATCTCCGACCCAGAAGACTGAGGCCTAAGCCGGAAGTATAGCTTGCAGCTCTCCTTGAAACAAAAGAACTGCGAGCGATCTCCAGAAAAACGATCCAGGAGATTTACTTTCGGCTCCTTAACCCCTGAAGGTGCTGCTGCTGCGGGAGCTCCACCAGCGGCCTGGGAGGTGTGCATTTTAATGGACAAATCATTAAATTGTCGAGTCAGGACCTGCACCTGATCGACCACCTGTTGCAACGTATTTTGAGGGGTATGCTCCATATTCCCACAAAATTTCAACAGGAGTATTAGGCTGCTGAATATGTTATGCACACCAGTGCCTGCAGGAATGTACTGGTGTCAGAACTGTTATGCACTCCAGTGCCTGCAGGAATGCACTGGTGTTTGAACTGTTATGCACACCAGTGCCTGCAGGAATGTACTGGTGTCTGAACGGATAGGTATGCAAAACAAATGAACTCACAGACAGACTGGGGAATATGACATTACGTACACAGAAGGTGATAGGGTAACAAAATACACACAAAGTGAACAGAGAAGCCCAGAGGCTAAGGAACTGGGTGTCTCCCTAGTATTAGTAATGCTCAGATGGGAAAAGCAAGATGCTGTGTTTTAATACGTAGAGAACCCGAAATGCTGTTGCTAAGGGCAACAGCAAAACCCTAAAGGGTTACCAACGGGTGTGGCAGTAAACTCCTTGGTCAGAGATGGAATGATAGACACAAGGAGAGTCTCCACAATCCTAATTCTCACTTGCAGTGCACTGGTTCAGCTTACTGCCACTAAACTGACACCTGACACCTTGCACAGTGAGACAGGATTTAGGCAGGCAAGTCTTAGAATACAGCCGCAAACTTGCTAAGTTCACAGAGTAGTAAAAGAACCCCAGCAGGTTAAACGACTGACTCCAGTCTTACTGCTAGGTCTGGATTGGCAGAGTGTAGTACCAAATCCCCAGGCCTATTTGCAGTAAGCAACAGCAAATACAAAGCTACACAGTACTGGCTAACTTTCAGGAACTGACTAACCAACAAAGATTCAGCAGCATCTGCTTAACCTGAGAAGAGGCCTTATAAAGCAGGTGCTGTCCACGCCCCACTCAGACCTCACAGACTGTGAGCACAAAAACCAGCACCGGATCCCCTGCCGTGCACAGAGCCTGTAACCACTGCACAGCACAAGACCCGAACCGGAGTATCAGCTGCGCTCAGGTTACTCCGCTAGCACTTGTCTCCCGGTTGCCATGACGACGTGGCAGCACAGGGCAGGAGACCCTAACAGTCACCCGGGTATTGCCAGAACTCGGGAGTTGCTATCTAGGGCGGTGTGGTGGCCCTCGGTGGCTAGGGATGTGGATCAGTGGGTTCGGGCATGTGACATCTGTGCCCGAAATAAGACTCCTAGAGGGGTTCCTGTTGGCCCATTACATCCACTCTCTATTCCATCTAAGCCATGGACCCACATTTTAATGGATTTTGTGGTGGACTTGCCCAAATCCTTGGGGATGACAGCCATCTGGGTTGTCGTTGACAGGTTTTCGAAGATGGCGCACTTCGTTCCACTGGTTGGGCTGCCATCGGCCAGACGCCTGTCTGAATTATTTATGCTGCATGTTGTGCGCCTCCACGGGTTGCCACTTGATGTGGTCTCTGACCGCGGATCCCAGTTTGTGGCCAAATTCTGGAGGGCATTTTGTTCCGATCTCCAGATTTCTGTCAGCTTGTCGTCAGGCTACCATCCACAGTCTAATGGGCAGACTGAGAGGGTGAACCAGTCCTTGGAGCAGTTCCTCAGGTGTTATGTCTCCAAGTGTCATACTGACTGGGTTGCTCATCTGTCCATGGCGGAGTTTGCCTATAACAACGCGGCTCACTCTGCTACAGGGATCTCTCCCTTCCTTTGTGTGTATGGGCATCATCCTAAGGCCAATTCTTTTGACCCCCTGGACTCCACGCCTGGTGGTTCCTCTGTGGTTTCGGTCCTTAGAGGTATTTGGAGGAAAGTGAAGAAAGCCCTTGTGTCTGTGTCATTAGTGACCAAAAGGGTTTTTGATAAGCGGAAAAGACCCTGCAGCTTCAAATTAGGAGACTTCGTCTGATTGTCTACCAAGAATTTGAAGTTGAGACAGCCATCTCATAAGTTAGGCTCCCGGTTCATCGGTCCTTATAAGATCACTAGGGTTATCAATCCGGTGGCATTTCAGTTAGATCTACCCCGTTCTTTGGGTATCAATAAAACATTTCATTGTTCCCTTTTAAAACGGGCGATTAGTAATCCTTCTTCCAGTGGAAGACCTTCCCCTCTTCTGATACGTGGCCAGAGGGAGTTTGTTGTTGAAAGGATTCTTGACTCCAAGATGGTTCGGGGTCGGCTGTCATTTTTGGTGCACTGGAAGGGGTATGGCCCGGAGGAGCGGTCGTGGGTGCGCAGTTGTGATCTTCATGCCCCCAGACTGATACGCTTTTTTTTCTCGCAGTTCCCCGATAAACCCGGTGGTAGGGGATCTTTGACCCCTCGTCAGAGGGGGGGTACTGTTAGGGTCTCCTGCCCTGCGCTGCCACGTCGTCATGGCAACCGGGAGACAAGTGCTAGTGGAGTAACCTGAGCGTAGCTGATACTCCGGTTTGGGTCTTTTGCTGTGCAGTGGTTACAGGCTCTGTGCACGGCAGGGGATCCGGTGCTGGTTTTTGTGCTCCCAGTCGGTGAGGTCTGAGTGGGGCGTGGACAGCACCTGCTATATAAACCCTCTTCTCAGGTTAGGCAGATGCTGCTGAATCTTTGTTGGTTAGTCAGTTCCTGAAAGTTAGCTAGTACTGTGTAACTTTGTATTTGTTTGTTGCTTACTGCAAATAGGCCTGGGGATTTGGTACTACACTCTGCCAATCCAGACCTAGCAGTAAGACTGGAGTCAGTCGTTTAACCTGCTGGGGTTCTTTTGCTACTCTGTGAACCTAGCAAGTTTGCGGCTGTATTCTCAGACTTGCCTGCCAAAATCCTTTCTCACTGTGCAAGGTGTTCAGGTGTCAGTTTAGTGGCAGTAAGCTGAACCAGTGCACTGCAAGTGAGGACTAGGATTGTGGAGACTCTCCTTGTGTCTATTATTCCATCTCTGACCAAGGAGTTTACTGCCACACCCGTTGGAAACCCTTTAGGGTTTTGCTGTTGCCCTTAGCAACAGCATTTTCGGGTTCTCTACGTATTAAATCACAACATCTCGCTTCTTTCCATCTGTGCATTCCTAATACTAGGGAGACACCCAGTTTCTTAGCCTTTGGGCTTCTCTGTTCACTTTGTGTTTATTTTGTTACCCTATCACCTTCTGTGTATGTAATGTCATATTCCCCAGTCTGTCTGTGAGTTCATTTGTTTTGCATCCCTCTCCGTTCAGACACCAGTACATTCCTGCTGGCACTGGTGTGCATAACACTTTTGCAGTATAATATAACATATATACAGTGTATAACAGGGCTGGACTGCTCATCTGGCACTTCTGGCAAATGCCAGAAGGACCGATGGGCTAGTGGGCCGGTCCTGTTAGGCAGAGAGCCAGGAAGGCTGTGCGCAGCCTTCAGGTCCCTGCATCCTGACACTAGTGGCCTAGCCCTCCGGATCCCACTGTCCCTAGCAGGACTATCACCTGGACACTAACAGCCTTCAGGAGCCCTGACTCATGGGAGAGACTCTGCTTTAAACCCAGCACCCAGGTGCTGGCTGATGAAGCAGCTTCTTGGGCTAAGAAGCCTATAAGACCTGGTCTGGGCCAAATGGATGGGAACCCTGTCCATCCACACTTCACATCCACCCCCAGGACCCTGTGTGTAGCTTACAGGTGGCAAAGTACCTCTCCTGCCACATACCCTTTCCCTCAGCTTTTCCTGGCTCAGAAAAGCAGCATGTAACATTGGCAAGGTTTCACATTTGCCAATTATTTTGGGCTGACAAATCTTTGGGACATAACTTGGGCCCATACACCTGGGTCCCAAGTTCCTCTCCCAAGTACACATCCAAGGCTCTTTTAACTGGCCTTAGAATCTCAGAAATGGGACTCTGCACCGATTCCTCTGAGACAGGTTCTTGCGTCTTACTTAATGTGTCCTTTATAAACTGTCCCAGTTCAGCAATTGGATCTTGAGCCTCTCGTGGTGGATCATGCCGGGGTGCAACAACACCAAGATCGAAATCTTGCACCTAATCGTCCACATACACGAGTTGAACTCCTTTAGAAGCTGGTTCCCGGATGACTTCGGAAGTAGACTCCTGTATTGCCACTAGCTTAGCCATGACTAGCTCACGTGGGCGAGACACCTCCAAAGGTATGGTCTTTGTCTGTAATTCGTCAGAGAAAGTCTCACATGTGCACTGGATGTCCAGATTCTGGGCTTTCAAGACCTCAACAGAAGCAATCTCCAGCTCAAATAAGACTTCCTGCTGTAGAATGCGCTCTTGAGTAGTCATCAAATTGCCATCTGTCCAGGTAGATTCCTGGGGTTTATCATTCTGCCACAGATCCAGCAGATTAGAGGATTCTTGTTTTGGAGGTGGATGATCACTTGACATTAAGTAAACCTCTCCCAGCTCCATTACCGCTTCCTCCTGTTAACTGAGGAGCAGCCGGGAATCCGACATTCTCATCTCGTGTCTCTATAAACACATATTCTGTGAGCCCCTGTGGCTGCCATGCTCCATCTTGAACAGGTTCCACTGAACTCAGGGCTTTGTTCCACTCTTCAGCCAAGCTACTACAACGTTCTTTTTCCAGAGAATGAGGTGGTCCTGCTTCGGAGGAACTTCTCACTGCCGTCCTAGGGGTTAACAACAAAACACTGCCATCTGATGTGGCTTTCTCTTGCTGCTTGAAAAATTCCCGTGGATTTTCTGTGCACTGCGCAATAATGGCTGCAGCTTCCTCCATGCTCTGGAATGGCAATACCAGCTGAATGGACATTAGTGCCTGTAAATGCTCTACCTCTGAGGAAGGGCCCTCATTTCTACTTTCCAGGCAGATGGCCTTACTAATGGCCTAGCAGGGAGCCTTCCGGGCCTTAGGCACTGGCAGCTCTGGCTCAACTTTCGTGTTCCTTCTGGCTGGAACAGGGAATCCAGTATAGCCGGGTTCCACTACAGTATGGTACCGTTCTTCCACAGCCTGCACCATCGTTGGCATCATTTTCCCCGAAGATGGCATCTCCACTTCGGCTGATAATGTCTCTGACCCAACCTTCGGCATAACTTCTTCAGCAACTGATGTAGCTACACCTGTGTCTGAACTGAAACTAGGCATAGCCAATGGTTTTAGCTTAGAAACCTCCACCTGAAGCTCCGCCAAGTCTTGCGACAGAGCCTTATTGGCCAGCACCACACTCCCATATCTTGTCTGGTCACAGGAGATTTCCTCTAATCGTCCTTGGCTATGTACTACAACGTTTTCAGATCTGGGTTTAGCCTTTGCCAAGGTTTTCTGCAACTCTGACACCTGGCCTGAGAGCTTGGCAATCTCTTCTCCACTCCTTCCCAATTTGGTCAGAGAGTCAGACAAAAGAGATTCCTTCTCCTCCAGCTTTTGCATTAAGGTGTTCACCTGCTCTTGAAGGAAATCACATTTTTCCTTAAGCTCTTCTAGCTCCTGGTCCTTTAATTGGACATTGCTTTAAAGGTCTCTTATCATGTGACACAAAAAAAAGGTTCCATGCTAAAATCTTCCCCAAGATCAGGATTACTCCCCAATAAGCTCTCCACTTCACTCTCCAACTGTGAGGCTTTAATAGGGTCACATAAATTTCTGACCTGAGGTGTTAGATCTGTCACCCCTTTTGTTTTTTTAGCATGAATTCTCTTTTTGTTACCCATTTGAAGAGACACTTCAGAATATGCTGTATATCTGAAAATCTTTATTCACCCTGTTACCTTTGAAAACTGTAAGTGAAAGGCAAAATAAAAATTCCTTTTTTTTCTTTTAGCACAGAATAAGCTGTTAACAAAGCACTGAAAGGTACTGTAGCATGTACATAGTGGTCCCAAATACCTTACACTGGTAGTGCAAATAAATAACTTCTCCCTTCAGGCTCTTAAAACTAGAACTCATGGCATACTTGCCTACCTGACCCTCTCTATGAGGGAGAAAATACTCTGTTCCTGGACTTTCCTGGTAATGTATGATTGCCATCACCTGTGGTGAAATATCTTTCTTATCAATTAACTAGCTCACCACAGGTGATGACAATCATACATTACCAGGAAAGTCCAGGAACAGAGCATTTTCTCCCTCATGGAGAGGGTCAGGTAGGCAAGAGTGACTCATGGATTGCTGGGACACATAGTGCCACCAAAATTTCTCTATTTAAATAGAACCACATTTATAAAAGGTTTCAACTTTGCTTGATTGGTCTTAATGAGCTAATTAACAGGGACACCAGACTCCCATTACCAGATTTTGCAGGTACAGGTAAAAATAAGCTTGGAAAAGAAATTCAGTCATAAATTATCAGCTGCTTGCAACCCCTTTGAGTAAATCAGCACAGCTACTTGCAATTAATGGTGCACGGCGTGTGGGGGAGGGGAAGGTACGGAGGTGTGGTGCATTTGGGAGGGGTCTGGAGGCGCTGCGGGTACTGTACCTGCCAAAAAGGTAGTTGGAGGGTATGCAGTAACAGGGCCAGGACAGGGGTGACAGGGTCAGAACAGGGGTGAGAGAGCCAGGACAGGGGTGACAGGGTCATAACAGGGGTGACGGGGCCAGGACAGGGGTGGCGGGGCCAGTACAGGGGTGACGGGGCAAGGACATGGGTGACGGGGCCAGGACAGTAATGACAGGAACAGGATAGGGGTGACATGGCCAGGGTAGGGGCAGCAGGACCAGGACAGGGGTGACAGGGCCAGTATAGGGTTGACAGAGCAAGCACAGGGGTGACAGGGCCAGGATAGGGGTAACAGGGCCAGCATAAGGATGACAGGGCCAGGATACCGGTGAAAGGGCCAGGATACCGGTGACAGGGCAAGACCAGGGGTGACAGGGACATGACAGAACACAGGGCATGGGAGAGATTGGTATTAGGGACAAAACAGTGGTGACAGACAGATGTGTCTTACCGGAGTCACTGCTGCTGACTGCTGCTGTTCCACTCCAACCTGTTTGGATCTGCTGCTGGTGGAGACTTGGCATGGCTGACTCTCTCAGGCTAGAGTCCTGCTTCCTCTGCCCGTCCGCATCCCTCCCCCACTCCTCAGTCACACACCGCGGACCTCGCACAGCTGCCGGGCACTGTGGTAAGGGGAGACTGGGAGTTAGCCCCCAGGAGAAGCTGCGGCTGGAGGGAGGAGGGGGTCATAGCATGCATGCAGCGCGGACCGCGCGGCTGCCAGGCACTGTGGAAAGGAGAGACTGGGAGTGACTGGTTAGCTCCTAGGAGACGCTGCGGCTGGAGGGAGGAGGGGGTCGGAGCCTGCAAGCAGCTCAGACTTCTGCAGCGCTACCCGCCGGCTAAAGTGTGAAGGAGATGGGCGCACCTCACTGCGGGCGGCAGTGCTGCAGCTAGCGGTGGGGTTGCCGGGACTGGAGATAACAGAGGCAGTATGGAACCTGCACAGCGGCAGGTACCCCACAAAACTGCAGCTAAGAAGCATGGAGTGTGCCAGAAAGTGACGCTCCTCCGCGCCAGAGAGCCCCTGCTGAGTTTGCTGATGTGGGGGGTCACGCACACAGTGAGCCGGTGCCCGTCTGTCTGTACGGCAGGGACGTGCAGTCAGGGGAAGCAGTGCCTCCCCTGTGATTAATTATTAAAATAATATAAAGAAGACACTTATGACACATATTCTGTGTCATAAGTTTGTCCTGTATTGAATTCTAATAATTTGCTGTGCTTAAAATGTGTTTGGGAGGCACTGATAGCAGTGCCTCTCAAACACAATGCAGACGGGATAGAGCAGGGGGCGGGGCCAAGCACTGCGCTTTAAAAGGCCATTCAAAACCAGCCTGAGAGCAGCACTGAAAAAAGTGCCTCGCTGACAGGGACACCACCCCCATGTCAGCGAGGCACCTGTGATTGGACAGCGGTTCCACTGCTGGATCCGCTTGCCCAATCACCCAGACGCGGCGTGTCCCGGCGGTGAACGGCGTTGGAGGTAGCCGGGATGGCCCTGCAGCGTGTCCGGCTCTCCCCCCGTCCTCTCCTCCGCCCTCCAGCAACAGCGGTGTCCGGCTCTCCCCCCGTCCTCTCCTCCGCACTCCAGCAGCAGCGTTGTCCGGCTCTTCCCCCAGTCCTCTCCCCCGCACTCCAGCAGCAGCGGTGTCCGGCTCTCCCCCTGTCCTCCAGCAGCAGCGGTGTCCGGCTCTCCCCCCGTCCTCCAGCAGCAGCGGTGTCCGGCTCTCCCCCCGTCCTCTCCTCCGCACGCCAGCAGCAGCGGTGTCCGGCTCTCCCCCCGTCCTCTCCTCCGCACTCCAGCAGCAGCGGTGTCCGGCTCTCCCCCCATCCTTCAGCAGCAGCGGTGTCCGGCTCTCCCCCCATCCTCTCCTCCGCACTCCAGCAGCAGCGGTGTCCGGCTCTCCCCCTCCGGCTCTCCCCCTGTCCTCTCCTCCGCACTCCAGCAGCAGCGGTGTCCGGCTCTCCCCCTGTCCTCTCCTCCGCACTCCAGCAGCAGCGGTGTCCGGCTCTCCCCCGTCCTCTCCTCCGCACTCCAGCAGCAGCGGTGTCCGGCTCTCCCCCGTCCTCTCCTCCGCACTCCAGCAGCAGCGGTGTCCGGCTCTCCCCCCGTCCTCTCCCCCGCACTCCAGCAGCAGCGGTGTCCGGCTCTCCTCCGACCGACACCAGGTTAGAGTTTTTCTCTCTCTTTCTCTCTCTCTCCTTTATTGCAGGGATCTAACAGAGTATTTTGAGCCCCATGCACCTGTCACTCACAGGGGGCGGGATGTACTAAAGGGAAAATGCGGTAAAACCCCGTTTTACCGCATTTTCGTATGTACTAACCCCTGACCGCCGCCTTTTCATCCCATAGGGTATCGCCATCTTTTTATGGCAATACCCTATAAAAGCCTATGGGATTCTTACCGCCGCATCCCGCCGCTCCCCCCCGCGCCGCACACGACGACCCTTCTCCCCCGGCATACCTGTGCTGCTGCGGCCCCCCTCCTCCTTCTCCCCCGCAGCACAGCCTTATCTCCTTCGGGCTACAGGGGGGAGGAGGAGGAGCCCGGGGACTCCCTGAACACGTCACCTCCCGGGTCTGGGAGGTGACGGAGACCCGTGCTGACCCCCGCCGACCCCTGCACACATCATCGCGGGGGCCTCCTATACCGCATTGCGATACTAATCGCATATGTTAGTACATATGCGATTAGTATCACTGCGGTAGGCGGCGAGGGGCGGCGATGACATATAGTACATCCCGCCCAGGGGGAGAGGATGCAGCAGGAATCCCTGCACTGGCGATAGCTGCCAGCAGGCGGCGCGCTCCCCCCTCTCTCTCTGGGCGGGATGTACTATATGTCATCGCCGCCTACCGCAGTGATACTAATCGCATATGTACTAACATATGCGATTAGTATCGCAATGCGGTATAGGAGGCCCCCGCGATGATGTGTGCAGGGGTCGGCGGGGGACAGCACGGGTCTCCGTCACCTCCCAGACCCGGGAGGTGACGTGTTCAGGGAGTCCCCGGGCTCCTCCTCCTCCCCCCTGTAGCCCGAAGGAGATAAGGCTGTGCTGCGGGGGACAAGGAGGAGGGGGGCCGCAGCAGCACAGGTATGCCGGGGGAGAAGGGTCGTCGTGTGCGGCACGGAGGGGAGCGGTGGGTTGCGGCGGTAAAAATCCCATAGGCTTTTATAGGGTATCGCCATAAAAAGATGGCGATACCCTATGGGGCGAAAACGCGGCGGTCGGGGGTTAGTACATACGAAAATGCGGTAAAACGGGGTTTTACCGCATTTTCCCTTTAGTACATCCCACCCTCTGTCTCTATCTCCATGCTCTATGTTGCATCATCATTACTATGTTCTGCTGCTGGTGACGTCTGTAGAAGGAGGCGAATAAAACCTGTGCGGGTGAGGGGGTGGGTGTCATACATAAGGCGAGTGTGACCCGTGACAGTAGCTCACTCTCACCCACCATCACTGCAAGGAGCTGTGGTGTCCCGTGGAAGGGTGGAAAGCTCACGCTGCATCTGCCTGGGTGTCACAAGGGGCCACAGCATCCAGGAAGTGCACAGTGGGGGACCACGTGGTACTATTGTGATGTCATTAGATAAGTGATGCTCTGGGGGAGTACGTGAACACTAATCCATTGTTTTCTTACCTCTCCTGTTGTGTGTGTGTGTGTGTGTGTGTGTGTGTGTGTGTGTGTGTGTGTGTGTGTGTGTGTGTGTGTGTGTCTCTCCCCACTGTGTAAGTATAATGTTAATTTTTACAGGTCCCCCTACCCTATTGGATTCTACTGGACAAGTGGACGTGACCAGCGTGGGATGTAGGTAAGTAATCTGTCTCTCATTTTTACAGGTATCGGCCCTATTGGATTCTACTGGACAAGTGGACGTGACCGGCGTGGGATGTAGGTAAGTAATCTGTCTCTCATTTTTACAGGTATCGGCCCTATTGGATTCTACTGGATAAGAGGACGTGACCAGCGTGGGATGTAGGTAAGTATGTGTGAGTGTGTAAGTGTGTTTTAATAAAGTTAAACTTTCACGGTGTGTGTGTTGTGTTTTTATTTGGGTATTTTTGTTGTTGTAGAACTACAGGTACCAGTGGGCCCATTATTTCCACGCATGTTGGTACTTGAGGTTCTGCATTGGCTCAGGGGCAGTAACGGGCACTGACTCGGCGGCGGTAGGGGTCATCGGCAGGATTCGGCGGCCATTATGGCTGTAGTGCCTCACCAGCCACTGACCTCACCGCACGCCACTGCTGTACGGCATACCCCCTCACACACCCCCATACCTCCCAACTGTCCTGCTGTCCCACCCGTGGGCCGCAGTGTCCCCCGGTGGGGGGAGAGCAGTTGAGAAGCTCCTGTACTCACTGTTCTGCTTAGCAGAGCAGCGGTGAATAGATGCGCACAGCGTCTATTTAGTGGAGACAGGAGGAGAGGGGGCATCAGGGGGTACAGATTAAGGGGGGAGCCGGCAGCAGAGCCGGATTAAGGGGGGGCCAGGGGGTACGTACCGTGTGCCTCACAGTTTTAGGGTGCTCCCCGGCTGGAGTAGCTCTGTCCCAGCTCAGAAGCTCCCCCGTCCTGCCAGCAACAGCAGCAGCATTGTGCTACAGTCAGCACACGCTGCTGCGTGTTGGCAGGTCTGTGGTGTTGCAGGGAGGCAGCAGCCTCCCTGCTTTCTTCTGCCTGTGCGGGTGTGTAGGGGGCAGTGACCACCCCCTCTGGATTTACCCCTAGTTGAGGGGCCAAAATCCATAAAAAAAAAAAAAAAAAAAAAAAAAAAACGAAATTTGCATAAGGGGGCGTGACCACGCATCCCCGTGATTAGGCCATGCCCCCAAACCCACAGCAGGCACAGCAATGAGATAGGGTCCCCCTGTTTCAAGTGCCCTGAGCCCCCCCGGACTCATAATCCGCCCCTGGGGGCATGCCAGCAGCTCACAGAGCGCTGGGCATGCCCCCTCACTGACGAAAATGGGGGCCCTCCCATAAGCCACGCCCATTTTCGTTGACCACGCCCCCATTTTCGCCGCCTGTGTGTCCCTCCTTCTGCCTGAAGAAAGCTGGGAGGTATGCACCCCTGTCTGCCTGAAGAAAGCTGGGAGGTATGCACCCCTGTCTGCCTGAAGAAAGCTGGGAGGTATGCACCCCTGCCTGTGCCATGCCCATACTATCTGCTTCTGCTCCTAGTCTCCTATAGATTTGCCCAGATCTGTGACTCATTTGACTAACTCCGCCCAGTGTTGTGACTCCGCCCAGCGTTAGCAAATGAGTCACAAAGTCACAGATCTGGGCTATTATATACGAGATATATATATATATATATATATATATATATATATATATATACCATGTACACAGATGGCACTCCAGGAGGACTTTTCTTTAGAAATAAAACACAGAGACAAAGCTCCTCTTCTGCGGTACCGCAGAAGAGGAGCTTTGTCTCTGTGTTTTATTTCTAAAGAAAAGTCCTCCTGGAGTGCCATCTGTGTACATGGTATATTTTTGCATATTAGCAAGGAAGGGCACCGGGGGCAATACCTGCTGATAATGGAGTGCCGGTTATTGGAGGAGATATATATATATATATATATTAAGAAGTCCAAAAATCTCAAGGATTTAGTGGCACCAAGCATGCTGAGATCTGTGACCAACAAGAAAGAACCCCTCATCAGGTGTGTAGGTAGCTACAAGTGTGGACACTGTAATGTCTGTAGGTATTTACACCCGAACCAGAAGACCTTCTCTGCAACAGGTGACGTGAAAGAATTCAAGATCAAAGAATATATGAACTGTAATTCAACCTCCGTTATTTACCTTCTGGAATGTGATTGTGGTAAAAAAAAATATTGGCAAGACGAAGAGACAACTCAAATTAAGAATCCAAGAACATGTCCGGAATATTAAGAATAAGGTGGAAACACATGCGGAAAATACTTCTGGGGAACCTGTGCTAAGTAGACTACAGCCATACCAAAATGGAACGCCCACTCTCGTCCGATTGTGGAAGCTAAGCATTTTATGGGCCTGGCCAGTATCAAGGAGGGTGACCTCCGGAGAAAACTAGGTGCTGTAGAAACAGTGCATGCACATGAGAGTTCCTAAATCTGTAAAACAGTTGTAAATCACTTAATGTAATAATAATTTTCACTTACATATTTTCTAAACACCTTGGTGTTCTCCTATTTACCTCTTCCTTTAATGGACATTATCGAATACACTTTTAATTAGTGCTGAGCGGGTTCGGTTTCTCGGAAACCGAACCCCCCCAAACTTCACCCTTTTTCCCTTTTTACACGGGTCCGAGCCATACTCGGATTCTCCCGTATGGCTCGGTTAACCCGAGCGCGCCCGAACGTCATCATCCCGCTGTCAAATTCTCGCGAGATTCGGATTCTATATAAGCAGCCGCGCGTCGCCGCCATTTTCACTCGTGCATTGGAAATGTTAGGGAGAGGATGTGGCTGGCGTCCTCTCCATTATTGTTGAACTTGATTGTGCACTATTGCTTAATTGTGGGGAGGGCTAATGAGCAGCTGTATACTATAGGAGGAGTACAGTGCAGAGTTTTGCTGATCAGTGACCACCAGTTATCCGTTCTGTGTCTGAAACAAAAGCTCCATATCTGTGCTCAGTGTGCTGCATATATCTGTGCTCACACTGCTTAATTGTGGGGACTGGGGAGCAGCTGTACAGGAGTACAGGGCAGAGTTTTGCTGACAGTGACCACCATTATACGTTGTCTGCCTGAAAAACACTCCATATCTGTGCTCACTGTGCTGCTTTATTGTGGGGACTAGTGAGTCGGGACCACCAGTATAATATTATATAGGAGGAGTACAGTGCAGAGTTTTGCTGACACAGTGACCACCAGTATACATAGCAGTACGGTATGGAATGCCACTGCTGTACCTACCTCTGTGTCGTCATTAAGTATACTATCCATCTACATTCTATACCTGTGGTGCATTTTAGTTTTGCAGTTTGCTGACACAGTGACCACCAGTATACTATATATAGCAGTACGGTACGGAAGGCCACTGCTGTACCTACCTCTGTGTCGTCATTAAGTATACTATCCATCTACATTCTATACCTGTGGTGCATTTTAGTTTTGCAGTTTGCTGACACAGTGACCACCAGTATACTATATATAGCAGTACGGTACGGAAGGCCACTGCTGTACCTACCTCTGTGTCATCATTAAGTATACTATCCATCTACATTCTATACCTGTGGTGCATTTTAGTTTTGCAGTTTGCTGACACAGTGACCACCAGTATACTATATATAGCAGTACGGTACGGAAGGCCACTGCTGTACCTACCTCTGTGTCGTCATTAAGTATACTATCCATCTACATTCTATACCTGTGGTGCATTTTAGTTTTGCAGTTTGCTGACCCAGTGACCACCAGTATACTATATATAGCAGTACGGTACGGAAGGCCACTGCTGTACCTACCTCTGTGTCATCATTAAGTATACTATCCATCTACATTCTATACCTGTGGTGCATTTTAGTTTTGCAGTTTGCTGACACAGTGACCACCAGTATACTATATATAGCAGTACGGTACGGAAGGCCACTGCTGTACCTACCTCTGTGTCGTTATTAAGTATACTATCCATCTACATTCTATACCTGTGGTGCATTTTAGTTTTGCAGTTTGCTGACACAGTGACCACCAGTATACCATATTTAGCAGTACGGTACGGAAGGCCACTGCTGTACCTACCTCTGTGTCGTCATTAAGTATACTATTTATCTACATTCTATACCTGTGGTGCATTTTAGTTTTGCAGTTTGCTGACACAGTGACCACCAGTATACTATATATAGCAGTACGGTACGGAAGGCCACTGCTGTACCTACCTCTGTGTCGTCATTAAGTATACTATCCATCTACATTCTATACCTGTGGTTCATTTTAGTTTTGCAGTTTGCTGACACAGTGACCACCAGTATACTATATATAGCAGTACGGAAGGCCACTGCTGTACCTACCTCTGTGTCGTCATTAAGTATACTATCCATCTACATTCTATACCTGTGGTGCATTTTAGTTTTGCAGTTTGCTGACACAGTGACCACCAGTATACTATATATAGCAGTACGGTACGGAAGGCCACTGCTGTACCTACCTCTGTGTCGTCATTAAGTATACTATCCATCTACATTCTATACCTGTGGTGCATTTTAGTTTTGCAGTTTGCTGACACAGTGACCACCAGTATACTATATATAGCAGTACGGTACGGAAGGCCACTGCTGTACCTACCTCTGTGTCGTCATTAAGTATACTATCCATCTACATTCTATACCTGTGGTGCATTTTAGTTTTGCAGTTTGCTGACACAGTGACCACCAGTATACTATATATAGCAGTACGGTACGGAAGGCCACTGCTGTACCTACCTCTGTGTCGTCATTAAGTATACTATCCATCTACATTCTATACCTGTGGTGCATTTTAGTTTTGCAGTTTGCTGACACAGTGACCACCAGTATACTATATATAGGAGGAGCTAAAACAGAGCGATTCCGCTAGGCACGTGGGACTTGTGGATGGAGCCCTTAATTCGCTTAACCAGGATTCACGGGTGGTCAATCTGTTGAAATCAGAGCACTACATTTTGGCCACCGTGCTCGATCCTAGATTTAAAACCTACGTTGTATCTCTCTTTCCGGCAGACACAAGTCTGCAGAGGTTCAAAGACCTGCTGGTGAAAAAATTGTCAAGTCAAGCGGAACGTGACCCATCAACATCTTCTCCTTCACATTCTCCCGCAACTGGGGGTGCGAGGAAAAGGCTAAGAATTCCGAGCCCACCCGCTGGCGGTGATGCAGGGCAGTCTGGAGCGAGTGCTGACATCTGATCCGGACTGAAGGACCTGCCAACGATTACTGACATGTCGCCTACTGTCACTTCATATGATTCTCTCACCATTGAAAGAATGGTGGAGGATTATATAAGTGACCGCATGCAAGTAGGCACGTCAGACAGTCCGTACGTATACTGGCAGGAAAAAGAGGCAATTTGGGGGCCCTTGCACAAACTGGCTTTATTCTACATAAGTTGCCCTCCTCTAGTGTGTACTCCGAAAGAATGTTTAGTGCAGCCGCTCACCTTGTCAGCAATCGGCGTACGAGGTTACTTCCAGAAAATGTGGAGAAGATGATGTTCATCAAAATGAATTATAATCAATTCCTCCGTGGAGACATTCACCAGCAGCAATTGCCTCCACAAAGTACACGGGGACCTGAGATGGTGGATTCCAGTGGGGACGAATTAATTATCTGTGAGGAGGGGGATGTACACAGTGGAAGGGGTGAGAAATCGGAGAATGATGATGAGGTGGACATCTTGCCTCTGTAGAGCCAGTTTGTGCAAGGAGAGATTGATTGCTTCTTTTTTTGGTGGGGGCCCAAACCAACCAGTCATTTCAGTCACAGTCGTGTGACAGACCCTGTCGCTGAAATGATGGGTTCGTTAAAGTGTGTATGTCCTGTTTTTACAACATAAGGGTGGGTGGGAGGGCCCAAGAACAATTCCATCTTGCACCTCTTTTTTCTTTCATTTTTCTTTGCATTATGTGCTGTTTGGGGACAATTTTTTTGAAGTGTCATCCTGTCTGACACTGCAGTGCCACTCCTAGATGGGCCAGGTGTTTGTGTCGGCCACTTGTGTCGCTTAGCTTAGTCACACAGCGACCTTGGTGCAGCGGAGAGACAGTGGTGGAGAAGCAGGAAGACAGAGGTGGAGCAGCGGGGACACAGAGGTGGAGCAGCGGGGACACAGAGGTGGAGCAGCGGAGAGACAGAGGTGGAGCAGCGGGGAGACAGAGGTGGAGCAGCGGGGAGACAGAGGTGGAGCAGCAGGCAGAAAGAGGTGGAGCAGCAAGGAGACAGAGGTGGAGCAGTGGGGAGACAGAGGTGGAGCAGCAGGGAGATAGAGAGGGAGCAGCGGGGACACAAAGGTGGAGCAGCAGGAAGACAGAGGTGGAGCAGCAGTGAATCAGAGGTGGAGCAGCAGGAAGACAGATGTGGAGCAGCAGGGTGTCAGAGGTGGAGCAGCAGGAAGACTGAGGTGGAGCACCAGGGAGTCAGAGGTGGAGCAGCAGGAAGACAGAGGTGGAGCAGCAGGAAGACAGAGGTGGAGCAGCAGGAAGACAGAGGTGGAGCAGCAGGAAGACAGAGATGGAGCAGCGGGGAGACAGAGGTGGAGCAGCATGCAAACGAGAGGTGGAGCAGCAGGGAGACAGAGGTGGAGCAGCAGGGAGTCAGAGGTGGAGCAGCAGGGAGTCAGAGGTGGAGTAGCAGGAAGACAGAGGGAGCAGCAGGGAATCAGAGGTGGAGCAGCAGGAAGACAGATGTGGAGCAGCAGGGAGCCAGAGGTGGAGCAGCAGGGAGACAGAGGTGGAGCAGCAGGAAGACAAAGGTGGAGCAGCAGGGAGTCAGAGGTGGAGCAGCAGGAAGACAGAGGTGGAGCAGCAGGAAGTCAGAGGTGGAGCAGCGGGAAGACAGAGGTGGAGCAGCGGGAAGACAGAGGTAGAGCAGCAGGGAGACAGTGGTGGAGCAGCAGAGATTCAGAGGTGGAGCAGCAGGAAGACAGACGTGGAGCAGCAGGAAGACAGAGGTGGAGCACTAGGGACACAGAGGTGGAGCAGCAGAGAGTCAGAGGTGGAGCAGCAGGAAGACAGAGGTGGAGCAGCAGGGAGACAGGTGGAGCAGCAGGGAGACAGAGGTGGAGCAGCGGGAAGACAGAGGTGGAGCAGCAGGAAGACAGAGGTGGAGCAGCAGGAAGACAGAGGTGGAGCAGCTGGAATATAGAGGGAGCAGCAGAGAGACAGAGGTGGAGCAGCAGGGAATCAGAGGTGGAGCAGCAGGAAGACAGAGGTGGAGCAGCAGGGAGACAGAGGTGGAGCAGCAGGGAGACAGAGGTGGAGCAGCAGAGAGTCAGAGGTGGAGCAGCAGGGAGTCAGGTGGAGCAGCAGAGAGACAGAGGTGGAGCAGCAGGGAGACAGAGGTGGAGCAGCAGGAAAACAGAGGGAGCAGCAGGGAGACAGAGGTAGAGCAGCAGGGAATCAGAGGGAGCAGCAGAGAGACAGAGGTGGAGCAGCTGGGAGACAGAGGTGGAGCAGCAGGAAGACAGAGGTGGAGCAGCAGGGAGACAGAGGTGGAGCAGCAGGAAGACAGAGGTAGAGCAGCAGGGAGACAGAAGTGGAGCAGCAGGGAGACAGAGGTGGAGCAGAAGGAAAACAGAGGGAGCAGCAGGGAGACAGAGGTAGAGCAGCAGGGAATCAGAGGGAGCAGCAGAGAGACAGAGGTGGAGCAGCTGGGAGACAGAGGTGGAGCAGCAGGAAGACAGAGGTGGAGCAGCAGGGAGACAGAGGTGGAGCAGCAGGGAGACAGAGGTAGAGCAGCAGGGAGTCAGAGGTGGAGCAGCAGGGAGACAGAGGTGGAGCAGCAGGGAGACAGAGGTAGAGCATCAGGGAGTCAGAGGTGGAGCAGCAGGAAGACAGAGGTAGAGCAGCAGGGAGACAGAGGTAAAGCAGCAGTAGCAGCAGGGAGTCAGAGGTGGAGCAGCAGGAAGACAGAGGTAGAGCAGCAGGGAGACAGAGGTAGAGCAGCAGGGAGTCAGAGGTGGAGCAGCAGGAAGACAGAGGTAGAGCAGCAGGGAGACAGAGGTGGAGCAGCAGGGAGACAGAGGTGGAGCAGCAGGAAGACAGAGGTAGAGCAGCAGGAAAGGAACATCTGATTGTGGGGATGAGCGTTATCTATAGTAGGGATAGAAAGGTGAGGAGACAATGGAGGTCATTCCGAGTTGTTCGCTCGGTAAATTTCATCGCATCGCAGCGATTTTCCGCTTAGTGCGCATGCGCAATGCCCGCACTGCGACTGCGCCAAGTAAATTTGCTATGAAGTTAGTATTTTTACTCACGGCTTTTTCATCGCTCAGGCGATCGTAGTGTGATTGACAGGAAATGGGTGTTTCTGGGCGGAAACAGGCCGTTTTATGGGCGTGTGGGTAAAAACGCTACCGTTTCCGGGAAAAACGCGGGAGTGGCTGGAGAAACGGAGGAGTGTCTGGGCGAACGCTGGGTGTGTTTGTGACGTCAAACCAGGAACGACAAGCACTGAACTGATCGCAGATGCCGAGTAAGTCTGAAGCTACTCTGAAACTGCTAAGAAGTTTGTAATCGCAATATTGCGAATCTTTCGGTCGCAATTTTAAGAAGCTAAGATTCACTCCCAGTAGGCGGCGGCTTAGCGTGAGCAACTCTGCTAAAATCGCCTTGCGAGCGAACAACTCGGAATGACCTCCAATGAGTGGATGAGAGTGTTGGTAGCACTGAGAAAGGGTCTCATCCAGGTGATATTTCCCAGCATCATGAGGATATGAATATTCATCCTGATCCCTATTTTCATCCCTGATCCTCAGTACGCCGTGATCAGTAGAACATAAGACTTGGGAAGTTTGTATTAGCGGCTGGCAGATGTTAGCGTATCCAAATATGATACCCTTGAACACTGCACATGTACTATATGAACAGGGGCAAATAGCAGCAGATACACGCGTGTCATTTCTGCACCTGCTCACAAACACACAACCCGGGAATTCTGCTGCAGAGAGACACATACAGGTGTGTGAATGAGGAGAGGACGGAGTTGCACAGCAGCCTGGCTGTAGATCACTGGGCACGCTTCATTTCTCACATTCCGCAGTCACATCAGGAGTTACACACTGGGAAAACTTCTTGCTCTCAAAGCTCTGCATCCCCCGCTCATATTCATACATGTAACGTGTAGCTAAGTGCCCCCGCTTGTATAATAAATGGCCCTTTTGTATGATCCAAGCACCACCTTGCAACGTGATCGCACGCCTGGAGCCTGACACACTGCCCACAAACCCTGTTTTTGTAGGAACATCAAGGGCGGAAAGATTTTCACGTTATTTGAAATAAAACATTGCTGAAGGAAGTGTGAGCTGCTGGCGGGACACTCCGCAGACACTCTCTGTAATGTACCGTTTCCCAGAGCCCCTCAGCGCCTTACAGCACAGCTAGACACACGTAGAGATTACTGTCTTACACAAAGCGCTTGTTTGCTTTATCTGCTCACATACTGTATCCGTTCACTTGATCAGAACTTTTGTGCTGGTTTATCAGTTACTTTTGGCATAAACATGGGCGTCCATTTAATTCTCTTCAATGACTAACGTGCTCCAAGCTGTTTCCTGTGCATTGGATTGAATTGAATAACGTCGGCAAATTTATGCCCTTATTTATCAATGAGTGATAAATTTCACTGTGAGTGATAAATTGCACCAGCCAGTCTGCTCCTAACTGTCATTTTTCAAACATAGCCTGTGACATGGCAGTTAGGAGCTGATTGGCTGGAGCAATTTATCATTGACAGTGAAATGTATCACTCATTGATGAATATGGGCAATAATGTACAAAACGTATGCCCTTATTTAGCAATGAGTGATACATTTCACTGTGAGTGATAAATTGCACCAGCCAATCCACTCCGAATTGTCATTTATCAAACACATGCCCTTATTTATCAATGAGTGATAAATTTCACTGTGAGTGATAAATTGCACCAGCTAATCCGCTCCGAACTCTCATTTATCAAACACATGCCCTTATTTATCAATGAGTGATAAATTTCACCAGCCAATCCGCTCCTGTCAGTTATTAGCGGATTGGCTGGGGCAATTTATCACTCACAGTGAAATGTATCACTCATTGATAAATAAGGGCATGTATATTTGAAAAAAATTAAAATAGGGGCTGATTTATCATAGCTTGGAGAGACATAAAGTGGGGAGAGATTAAGCACCAACCAATCAGCTCCTAACTGCCATGCTACAGGCTGCGTTTGGAAAATGTGTTAGGAGCTGATTGGTTGGCAGTTTATCTCTCTCCGTGCTCTGATAAATCTGGGGTCTAATCATGAAGCAGTGAGACGAGTGGAGAAGTGAGCCAGTGGAGAAGTTGCCCATGGCAACCAATCAGCTGCTACATATTATTTTATAGAATGCACTTGATAACTGTTACATCAAAGCTGATTGGTTGCCATGGGCAACTTCTCCACTGGCTCACTTCTCCACACTTTTCACTGCTTCATGAATAGACCCCTGCCCCTTAGAATTTTGCTGTGTTTCTTAACGACTTCTGTATGTATAGCCGTTGGTCATTGACTCTATGGGATATCTATGGGATATACTGTATTTACTAAAGGGTGGAAAAAAGAAATATGAACATTTAAGATCCGCTAAGAGACGCCACCAAATTTTTAGCAGTGAGGAATAGTAACACCTAGATTTATAACAGGGGCAACAGTTATTATTTTATTGCCCCACAAATACAGACCGTATAATAATATAGTCGTCGCTGCCCCCATAAATAAATAAAAATGTAACACCAATTATCAATTTGTTAATATTTCTACTTTAATATAACTAATGGAAAAAATTCTCTTTATTAAATAAACCATTATGTTTGGACATAATTACATTAGTGAGATTAATATATAATAAAATATTATTATTATTTCACCTGCAAGAGTAATCTTAATGTTATATTATTAAAATATATACTGATTGCCCGCATTAAGGAGGACATTTACTAAGCAGTGATAAGAGCGGAGAAGTGAGCCAGTGGAGATATTTCCCCATCAACCAATCAGCAGCTCTGTATCATTTTATAGTATGCAAATTATAGATGTTACTTCAGTGCTGATTGGTTGCCATGGACAACTTCTACACTGGCTCACTTCTCCGCTCTTATCACTGCTTAGTAAATGTACCCCTAAAAGAGTATTGGGATTCCTCATTCCGTCATTGGCCACATAGCTGCAGCAGTTTTCCCATTCATTGGCTAACGGTCATCAACAACAGGTTTCGATCTGCCCGCCAGGCCATGTAAGAGTAAAGGCGGCAGGTGGAAGGAAAAAACCATTGGCGATGGACATAAGGGTTTAAAACGCCAGCAATCCCGGGGTTTAGTAAATGAATATACCTCTATAACTCTTCATACATGTCTCCCACAGTACATGAATATTTACTTCCCAGAACAAGTATACAGAGATGGAGGCATGAAGCGGTGGTTTGTGTGCAATGAAGCTCGTATGCCATAAATGACGAGAAAGTGGCAGCAGGGGCGGAAGAGAGGAGGAGGCCTGTGTGCAGCCTTCTGCACCAGGGGCCCCCTCCCCTCTGACCGATGCACAGGTTTTAATACTTAGCTCTCTGGAGTACCCCAGCGGTGCCATACTTCTCCACAGCAGCAATAGAGTGAGCACAGACTCTACTGCGCATGCGCAAACTTCCGGGAACACGGCGCGGTAGCCAGTTTCCCGAAGATTTTCCTAATGCACATGTGCAAAACTCCGGAAAAATGTCCGCCGTGCCATCTTTCCAGAGTTTTCAGTAGGCGCAATAGAGTTTGTTCTACCTAGTGTTCAAACTCTATTACGCTGCTGAGAAGGGATGGCTCCGACGGGGGACTCCAGAGAGGTAAGTATTAAACGAATGGGTGCGGTGTGGGGATCCCGGGGCCCCCCTGCCCCGCACACACTGCACCCATTATAGATATGCCAATGCGCGGCAGGCAGGGTCGGACTGGCCCACCGGGGTACCAGGGAAACCACCGGTAGGCCCCACTGCCTGAGGGCCCAGTCCTTCCTCTAGGTATGAGGTTCCAGACTGTGCACTTGTATTATACATGGTAGATATGTTGCATTACACTGTACTAAACTATTGTGTATTTCAAGCCTCTGTGGAGGCTGGCCACACCCCCTTTGTCGGCTGGCCACACCCCTAAGTATGGGCCCCTATAACTGCATTCCCCCGGTGGGCCCTTCATGTCGCAGTCCGACACTGGCGGCAGGGGTGTGCAGCCTCTGCCCAGGCCCCCTCCTCTCTAGTTGGCAGCACTGTGTAGGGTCTGAGCATTAGGAGTTCAGACTCTAATGCACATTTGCAGATCTCTGTAAAAGAATGGAGCGACGGCCATTTTCCCGGTGATTTATCTACTGCGCATGTGCAAAACCCCCGGCAAATGGCTGTCGCACCTTTTTCCCAGTGATTTGTACTCTATTGCTCCAGAGAGGTATTAAAGAAAATGGATGCAGAAAAGGGGCGCAGTGCGGTGTGGGCCCCCTAAACTGCCCCCATTATAGATAAATGACAGAGGAGAGCGGGGCATTTACTGGACCCTATTCATTTAATGGAATAGAATTATTCTCAGGGCACAGAGACTTAATAATAATAAAAAGTTTGCACATTTATTATTATTATTATTATTATTATTATTTACATCCTTTATTTATATGGCGCCACAAGGGTTCTGCAGCACCTAAAAAAGTACATAAACACATGAGCATACAAGAAAACAGCGACTTACATTACATGACAAAGTAAAACAAGCACATCATTTATAAACATTGCTGCATATGTGGTCATAGCTCTCAAATAAGCAGCACAGTGGTAGAAACCAATGGTTAGTAAGTAATAGATAATAGTATTAATAGGGAAGCCAAAGCCCAGGAGGGAGCTTACATTCTAAACGGGAGGGGCAGACAGACAAGGGTCACCCAGATGAGGCAGAGTGTGAGCAAGGGACAGAGATTTCTGGGTTTAGTGAAGAAGTTGGTCTTGAGAGCCCGTTTATAGGCCCTCATTCCGAGTTGTTCTCTCGCAAGCTGCTTTTACCAGCTTTGCACACGCTAAGCCACCGCCTACTGGGAGTGAATCTTAGCTTATCAAAATTGCGAACGAAAAATTAGCAAAATTGCGAATAGACACTTCTTAGCAGTTTCTGAGTAGCTCCACACTTACTCGGCATCTGCGATCAGTTCAGTGCTTGTCGTTCCTGGTTTGAAGTCACAAACACACCCAGCATTCGCCCAGACACTCCTCCGTTCCTTCAGCCACTCCCGCGTTTTTCCCAGAAACGGTAGCGTTTTTTCGCACACACCCATAAAATGGCCTGTTTCCGCCCAGAAACACACACTTCCTGTCAATCACATTGCGATCACCAGAACGAAGAAAAAACCTTGTAATGCCGTGAGTAAAATACCTAACTGCATAGCAAATTTACTTGGCGCAGTCGCACTGCGGACATTGCGCATGCGCATTAGCGACTAATCGCTCCGTTGCGAGAAAAAAATACAGAGCTAACAACTCGGAATGACCACCATTATGCCAGACCGTAACACCCATTACACATTATGCCACACCGTAATGCCCATTACACACTATGCCACACACTGTAATGCCCATTACACATTATGTCACACACGGTTATGCCCATTACACACTATGCCACACACTATTACTATGCCTTACATATTACGCCACACACCGTAATGCCTATTATATATTATGCCACACACCGTAATGCCTTATATATTATACCACACACCGTAATGCCTATTACATATTATGCCACACACAGTTATGCCACTGACACCATTTTATGTCCCACATACAAAAATGCCCCTTATAAATGATGCCCCAGCAGTGGGCTGGTGGTACGCATTTCTTAATTCTTAGTTCCACCCTACTTTCAGCACTGGGAGTACCAACATTTGTCATATTGTGAGCACCTGATTACTCAGCGCAAAGCTCTGCTGTAACCCACGGGCTCTTCCTGAGGACCAAACTCCTTCTCTTAGCTTTTATTTTCTAACTGGTCTCAGCATTGCTTAGCTGTAGTGCCATGTCTAGATACACTCAACATTTTTGCTATTGAGATGGATATACAGTAAATGGCGCTTTCCTTCCTTGATGATCCATCCATTCGTGTTCATTCAATATTCGCAAAACAAATCAATCTATAACCTAAATTTCCTTTGGCTCTCGCTAATGAGTTTATCACCTACATGATGACGTAGAGAAACTCCTCATGGGAATTTCCCCATGAGTTACTTTTAAACCTTTGAGAAAATCCTTGGTGATAATGGCATCCCAATTGCGAGACATGACTTAAAAGTGCTGGTTGAAAACTGTGAACCTCATGAGCTCCTGTTTTACCTTATTTATTAGAATCTGGAGATGTGAATCCTTCAGATCGTTCACGATTTCCAGATTCCATTTGTTTGTAGCTGCTGTAGTCCAGTTTTCTAGGAGCATTGTAGACCCTTCAATAATGGAAGGGCTGGAAGAAGGTAGCGGAAGAGGGGAAGTAAGTCTCTATAAACCTGCAAGGGGTCTTACTTCCCAGCAGGGCAGCCATCGGAGGGGGGGGGGGGAGGCTGATGTTCTGGGCCCTTACAGAGAGGGGGGCCCACCCCGGCTCCTATTGCCAATACCTGTAGAGCTGCACCAGACTGTGAATCAACAGGTTGAAAAGCACCAGCTCTCTGTGAACCATTCCTGTAGATCCGCAACGCTCCACCTATATGTAACGTCACAATGTATGACATCACATAGGGGTGGAGCAGTGCGGCAGTCTTTTTTTTTGGGGGGGGGAGGGAGGGGCCTGGTTTATTTTGTCAGTCCCTGGCCCCACAATTTCTAAAGGCAGCCCTGCTTCCCAGTCCCGACTCTATAAAAGGGCTAGATTAACCCCTTGGCGAGTGTGTTTTTCCATGGACAAGGAAAGGATACAGAAGGCATTCTATATGCCTGTAGTAAGTTAAACCTCCAGGTAGCACAGTCAGGTGCACAAGTAGTTCATTTGGTAAAACAGGCATGATAGTGGCATGATGGGGTTTGGACCTATCAAAAGTTGTTGGCGTGTTTTCATTTTATATTAGTGTTCAGGTCTAGGAGGGGGTTTCTTTCTTCGCGCTCATTACCCACCCTCCTGTCCTGGTAATGTTTTGCAGGGTGTTGGCTTTTCTGGGAAAGAACCCATATGCCTTGAGGCCCTTTCCCTGCCAATGCACAAGTTAGGATGATATTACCCTATTGGGGTCAGCAGCACCGCAGGTCCAGGTGGGCTTGTGTCACTGGCAGGGGAGTTTTTGACACCTTACGTTGTGGTTTGATTAACTATGGAGTGGCAGTTGGCCCCAGCTGGGTTCTAGTTCACTGATGTTATTGGCTGGCAGTTGGACTCCATTTAATGTTAGTCTTCTTTTATCCTCCATCACCATCATCAGTCAACAATGTAATAGATCCATGCGGTCTTAAGTAGGGTTCACTGTACAATAGATCACGCAATATTGGTACTTTCACCCAAACTTCAGAATCATTGGATAGGGTGTATGCCCAAACCATCGTCCACTGCCATCAGTCATTGGATCATCTCATTGGATCATCCCATTGGATGTGCTGCACGTCCAACGGAATGATTCCTCGGCCAGTGGAGTCTTGGTACATGCAGCCATCGTATAGCGGGTTGTATTGGAAGGTCTGTACCCAGCTTTAGAGGACATTATAGTTTATGAATCAATCAAGTCAAAGTAATTGCTCAAAAATATAAATATAATAAAACATAAGATTTTTCGAACATGAAATGTTTTTACAGTAATCTCCGATGAGTGCAGGTAAAATGTTGTGTGTGAAAAGGGTGACTTATAGGGGAAAACAGCCATTTTATTTTTTTTAACACTGGGTTCTAAACTAAATAAGACATCCGCGAACAAGAAGTGGGATTTACGTAAGGAATACCTGGATAATCTGCTTTATTTCATGTATCCTGTGATATCGCTCCAACAAAACGTCAATGTTTTGTCCCGCTCAGCTCAGTTCCTGGTCCTTTGTGCGCGGTATTTAGCTCCTCTGATAATATTATTCCAAGATATTTGTCTTTCCCCCTAAATCATTCTCGAAGTTACATTCTTAAGCCCATAAATGCCAGGGGTTTAGCTCCTGATCCTAGGCACATGGCATATTGTAGCACAAGTTCTCCTTCGGCAGGGCGGGCAAGGTCTGCGTTCTTTGAAGAGCACAGGCCCACGCCAATGCACTTAGCACAGTCCATCCCCGACATCAGGAACTGAGGTAAGATTTCCTGAAACATTCCCCATCTCCGGCTGCCAGCCTAAACACTACAAGGTATTTGTTCATCACCTAGAGAAAACAGGGAGATTTTGCTGATCTGACACAGGAATTGCATGGCGGCGCATTAGGCTGCTGCAGCACAAGCAGAGTCTTTTCATTAAAGCCATTCCCACACTGAACATTATTCTTCCATTTTCTAAATAAGCTCTGACAAGAAGGGTAAACAGCCTTGTCCTGAATTTCCCAGCACAGGGTCCTGGAGGTGAAGGGAAATTAATCTTTATTGTGGTGAATGCTACAATAATTGTACCGTTATAAGTCACTGGGAAAAAAAAAATGACTATGAAAATGTCAACATGGATGAAACGTTACAGAAAACGGATGCAGACCCCGTATGACCCAGCTGCTGTTGGTGAAAGAAGCGCCTGACCTCTCCAAGGTTAAACTCATTCGAAACCCCCAAAGTGCCCATTTTCCGTACCAGTCATGGTACTGGGAAAGACATTTACAGTGTAAATTTATTATCCAAGTCACTGAATGCACATACGGAATTGGCAATGGGGACAAGGCATGTTCCACCGCAAATATCTGGATACACAGCACAAAAATAAATAAAAGAAATAACTGGTGCTAAATACATCCCTTTGAAACAATGTGTGGGAATGGTCGGTTTAATCCTCGATGACCTCTTGTCCATTTAAACAGACATTATTAAAAAAAAATACATATATATATTTCATGGACTGTATTGTGATAATGGTGCCACTGAAATACCAATGTCCATTTAAATGTACCAAAATACAGTGAAAATTTTCCAGCAGATAGCAACGCCGGCCACTGCAAGGTTTCGCAAAGATCACCACGAGGAGAGTAAAAGGACGTACTTTATTAATCAAAGTTTGGTAAAATCATTATGCAGACATTAATTGGAGTAGCTAAAGTATCAATATATACGTTATGGTAAGAACTTACCGTTGATAACGGTATTTCTCCTAAGGCCAAAGGTTCCACAGGATAATAATGGGATATGATGGAGCGACAGCGGAATGACACCAAACAATCAAAAGCTTTCTGGCCTCCCAGGATGCAACGGGCACATCCATATATCCAGCCCACTGGCTCAGGCAAATCAGTTGTATTCCAAAGCACAAGGCAAGAGCATCATGTAGAGCCCTAATCAGGACAGAAGAACACACATGCACACCCTTCCATACAAGAAGGAAGAGGTTAGTGAGTATAAGGATCCTCAAATCAGTTGCGTCAGGGTGGGATCCCTGTGGAACCTGTGGACTTAGGAGAAATACCGTTATCAACGGTAAGTTCTTACCATAACGTATATTACTCCGGCAGGGTCCACAAGTTATCTACAGGATAACAATGGGATTTTCCAAAGCAATTTAGTGGTGGGGACGCTCCTGATTGGACAGGAGAACCTTATGCCCGAATTCAGTGTCATGAGAGGCAAAAGTATCCAAAGCATAATGTCTAATGAATGTGTTAATGGAAGACCATGTGGCTGCCTTACATATCTGTTCTGCTGAAGCACCATGTTGTGCTGCCCATGAAGGACCTACCTTACGAGTAGAGTGAGCAGAGACATTAGCCGGAAGAGGGAGATCAGCTTGAGAATATGCTTCTGAAATGGTCATTCAAAGCCATCTTGCCAGCGTCTGTTTAGTGGCAGGCCATCCTCTCTTGTGAAATCCGTAGAGAACGAAGAGAGAATCTGTCTTTCTGATGGTACGATCCACGTCGATCCTTAATGCACAGACTACGTTCAGCGACGCATCTCCCGCAGAAAGTCCAGATACCTGAAAAGCAGGGACTACAATTTCTTCATAAAGGTGGAATTTAGACACCACCTTCGGAAGATACCCAGACCTAGCTCTGAGAACTGCTTTATCTGGATAAAAAAAATCAGAAATGGGGAACGACATGACAGCGCTCCTAAATCTGATACTCTTCTAGCTTGATGCCATAGTCAGTAGAAAGAGTACTTTTGCTGTCAACCATTTAAGATCCACCTTGTTAAGTGGTTCAAATGGGGCAACTTGAAGGGCTTTCAGGACTAAACATAAGTCCCACGCAATTGTAGGCGGAACAAAAGGAGTGTGAATGCGCAGCATTCCCTGGAAAAAAGTACGCACACCTGTATATTGGCAATTTTCTTTTGGAACCATACAGTCAATGCTGATACCTGCACTCTCAAGGAAGCCACCTTCAAACCTTTATCCATTCCTGCCTGAAGTAATGCTAGGACCCTGGAAACTCTAAAAGATTTCGGGTCCATACCTTCTTCACTGCATCAATGAATATAGGCTTGCCATATTCAGTGATTAATACGCGCTGAGGAGGGTTTCCTTGCTCTGAGCATTGTTTGAATTACCTGTTTAGAGAATCCTCTTGACTTTAAGATAGAAGTTTCAAGAGCCACACCGTCAAAGACAGTCGATCCAGATGTCTGTGATAACAGGGACCCTGCATCAGTAGATCTGGATGTTGAGGTAGCAGAAGTGGAGCATCCATCGCCATTCTCTGCAGATCTGTGTACCAATGCCTTCTGGGCCAAGCCGGAGCTATTAGAATCACGGCATTCTTTGCTTGCTTTATTTTCCTCACCACCCTGAGTAACAGGGTGATCGGAGGAAACAGATAAGCCAGATGAAAGTACCATTTCACCGACAAGGCATCCACAAAGATCGCTCCGGGATCCTTTGTTCTTGACCTCTATGGGGCACTTTGTAGTTCTATCTCTGGCAACCCCCATTTGTCTACTAGAGTATGAAAGACCTCCGGGTGTAGCGCCCATTCGCTTGCTTGAATGGTGTGTCGACTGAGAAAATCCGCTTCCCAGTTTAGGACTCCCGGAACGAACACTGCGGACAATGCTGGAAGATGGAGTTCTGCCCACTTTAGTATGTGACTTACCTCCTTCATTGCTTTTTGGCTGCGAGTTCCTCCCTGACGGTTGAGGTACGCTACTGCTGTTGCATTGTCCGAGCGATCTGGACTGGTTTTCCCTGTAGAATGTCCTTTGCCTGAATCAGTGCCATGTATATGGCCCGAAGTTTTAACAGGTTTATTGGCAGGCAACTTTCTTCTCTGGTCCATTGTCCCTGGAACCATAATTTTCCGGACACTGCTCCCCAGCCTTGAAGACTGGCATCTGTTGTCAGGATCTCCCAATCTGATATCCAAATGGGTCTCCCTTTGTCTAGATGGGATGTCTGTAGCCACCAGGCTAATGATTTTCTTACCTTTACTGGAAGTACCATCGTCTGTTTATTGTCTGATGTACTCCATTCCATCTGGCCAGAATCAGACGCTGCAAAGGTCTCGAGTAGAATTGTGCATACTCCACCATGTCGAATGTTGACACCATCAACCCCATCACTCGCATAGCTGCGTGAATGAATATCCTCTGACTGTGTAACAAGTCCTGAATCTTTGACTGTACCTTGGATATCTTGTTCCGAGGTAAAAATACTTTCTGCAGACCTGAATCCAGTACAGCCCCCAAGTGAGTCATCCGTTGTGACGGCACCAGAGATGATTTTGCCCAATTTATGAGCCACCCGTGCCTCTGCAGACATGTTATTGTCTGTTGGAGATGGCACAGGAGCAATTCCTGTGATTGTGCCAGGATTAAAAGGTCATTGAGGTATGGAAAAATTCTTATCCCCTGCTGGTGGAGATAAGCTGCCATAACCATCATAATTTTGGTAAATACTCTGGGGGCTGTGGCTAACCCAAAGGGTAGGGCCTGGAACTGGAAATGCTGCTGGAGGATAGCGAACCTGAAATAACACTGATGGGACAGTGCTATAGGAACATGTAGGTAAGCATCCTGAATATCCAGGGATACCATATAATCCCCTGGCTCCATGGCCAAAACTATGGAGCATAACGTCCCCATGTGGAACTTTGGTACCCAAATATATTTGTCTAGCATTTTCAGATTGAGAATGGGCTAAAATGACCCATTTGGCTTCTGAACCAAAAATAGGTTGGAGTAAAACCCCTGTCCCCGTTGTGCAGGGGGTACTGGAATGACTACTCCTGACTCAAGTAATTTCTGAACTGCTTCTTGCAAAGCCCTGGCCTTCATCTCTATCCGAGATGGGCTGGTGCAGAAGAACCGTCGAGGAGGATGCTTCTTGAAGGGAAAAACGTAACTTAGAGATACCGCTTCTTGCACCCAGGCATCTGCTGCAGACTGCCGCCAGATCTGTGTAAACTGAAGTAGTCGGCCCCCTACCCTGGGGTCCCCCAGGAGGAGTCCCGCACCCTCAGGCTGATGGTTTATCTTCTGGTTTGGAAGCTGGCCCTCTGGTAGCCCAATGCTTTTTTGACTTACCAAACTTATTGTATTGGGGCTGCTTACGATCACTTTTTCCCTTTGCTTTTCCTTGAGACCGAAAGGGCCGGAAAACTGGACCCCTAGGTTTGGGGTTATGGGGGTCATTCAGAGTTGATCGCTAGCTGAATTTGTTCGCAGCACAGCGATCAGGCTAAAAAAAATGCCAGTTCTACGCATGCACATGTGGCGCAATGCACACGCGCGAAGTATGGGCACAACGAGCGATATAGTTTTGCACAGGGTCTAGCGCTGCATTTCTGTCACACTGCTTGCCGAGTGATTGACATGAAGTGAGCATTTCTGGGAGGCAACTGACCGGTTTCAGGGAGTGGTCGGGAAAACGCAGGCGTGCCAGGGAAAACGCAGGCGTGGCTGGGCGGTTGTGTGACGTCAAACCCGGAACTGAATAGGCTGAAGCGATCGCAAGCGCTGAGTAGGTTTTGAGCTACTCTGAAACTACACGAAAAATGTTTGCATGTGCTCTGCGATACAACCGTTCGCACTTCTGCTAAGCTAAAATACACTCCCAGTGGGCGATGGCATAGTGTTTGCACAGCTGCTAAAAACTGCTAGCGAGCGATCAACTCGGAATGCCCCCTATATGTGGAAGGAAACTTGACCTTGTTGGAGGCTGCTTCTGACTCCAGAATATCTGTCAATTCTTTACCAAACAGAATATTTCCCGCAAAAGGCAAAGATTCCAAAACCTTCTTAGAGTCTGAATCAGCTTTCCACGTAAGTAACCAAACTGCCCTGCGAGCAGCTACTGTTGAGGCTGATGCCCTACAAGCAATAGTACCCATATCTAATGCAGCTTCTTCCAAAAAATACTGCAGCCTGTTTAATATGGGCTATATAGGATTTTTGCTCTCTAGAAGCTGATGACAAATCACCTTCCAATGCATCAGCCCAGGCAGCCACTGCTTTTGCCATCCAAGCTGAAGCCATGGCTGGCCTTATGACTGCTCCAGACAGGGAAAATATGTTTTTTAGAAAACCATCCACTCTCCTATCTGTGACATAATTTAAAGATGTTGACGGCAAAGGCAATATAGATTTTCGCTCTAATCGAATCACATGCGTATCTACTTTAGGAGCCACCTCCCTTTTTAAACAGTTCCCGGTTGGAAAAGGATAATTGGAATCCCATTTTTAAGGAATTCTATATTTTTTAGTGGGTGTTGCCCAAGCCTCTTCCATGATTTCCGTCAGCTCGTCTGACCCTGGACAATCAGTCTTAACTGTTTTGGGATGTTTAAACACAGGTGCCTTGGTTTTTAACACAGGCTCTGCTGAATCTCTAAGGATAGAATGGCCTTCATTGCTCTAGTTAATTCAGCTATATCTACTGAGCAGAGAACTTCTTCCTCCATTTCGTATGTAGAAGTAGAGTAAACTGAACTTTCATCTTCCGATGAATCATCATGTGTAACCTGTGAAGGTGAAGATCTGCTTACCATCGGTTTATCAGCTTGTTTCATTTGAGAAGCTGCTGGAGGAAATGATATACCGTAGGTAGGGAGCTGCATGTATGGGTAACCCATTCCTGGTACCGAAGCTGTAGGAATTATCCGTTCAGCTATACTGGACAAAGTCTGTGCAAATATAGCCCAAGGTGGATCCATCTGTACCTGATGTTGTACAGGGATCAGCCTTGTGTTCTGCTGAAAAGCAAAACAAATTTCACATAAACCATCCTGAACCAGATCCTGAGAGGCTAATACGGTTTTGCAAGACAAACATGATATGAGTGTTGCTGTAAATGTACCTTCGTCACCTTTGACGCTCTTAGACATGATAAATAATCAGCACTTTCACAGTGTACTACACAGTTTGTGACTGAACTCACTTTAAACTTCTAAAGTGATATCGATCTGACCCTACCCATGCACCAGCATTGAGCATCAGTAGAAACAACTGACAAACATATATTAAAGTCACACTAGCAGTCATTCACATGTTATATATTAGTCATATGAGCACATCATCTACTACAAACACTTTATGTAGCCAAACATTGACTAAATCCTGTATAAACAGATCTAACGTATACAGACGCAATGCAAAGAAAACCACAGTAAATGTACACAGACTCATATGCAATAGGCACTTAACTATTTATACTGAAAAAGTAGATAGAAATTTAGTGCTGTATAGCCCGTACTCAGTAGAGTGAGATACAGGGAAACTCCCCTCACTTCCAGTGATCGATCAATACATTAGCAAACGCTGAGTGGATCCAGACACTACTAGTGTACACTGCCACTCCAGGAACTTATAGTGAACACAGACGCACCGGTCACCCAGCCGCCTATGCTGCGACCGAGTCTCCTCACGGTAACGTTTAGTGAACAGACGCAGTGGTCAACCAGCCGCCTATGCTGCGACCGGATCTCTCGTGGTAGTGCTCAGTGAACACCAACGCAGTGGCCTATGCTGCGACCAAGTCCCCTCTGGTAGCGTCTGAGACGGAAACGAGGAATCAGTTCATGGTGGGAGACTCTGAGGAAACTGGTCATGAACCAGGGGGAGGGACGACCAAGGGAGCGTCTGACTCCCTCCTGCCGACATCAACCCCAGGGATCGCGGCCTCATACTACCCCCCTGGGGCCTATGATCCCTAGGGCCAAGCGCTGGTGAACCCTAGGTGGTAGCTGCGTCAGCGACTGTTTGGTAGTCTCCTCCCAAAACAGTGGGGCTGTGTCCATGTTCCCCCTCCCTCTCTAAGCGGAACCGATGCCTTACCTTCTCCCCGTGCTCCGGCCACAGTCTGGTAATGTCTGTTGGACTTGCTAGTACATCAGACACAGACGCCCGCCGAAACAGCACTGTACTCATGGGTAAGCATTGTTGTGACCCGGCGCAGAGTTGTTTGAGCGACTCTTTCTAAAGGTACGTATAAGACGCTTTTTAGATTAGAAAAATCGCTAAAAAAAATTGACTATAAAATTAAAATTGAAAAGCTTACGGCTGCTAAAAAACCAGCAGTCCTCGGACCATGGTCCGGCTGCTGCAGCACCAAACAAAAAAACTAATTTGCCTGAGCCAGGAGGTGGGGATATATGGACGGGCACGTTGCATGTCGGGAGGTCGAAAGCTTTGACCGATTGGTGTAAATCCGCTGTCGCATCATCATATCCCAATGTTATCCTGTGGATAACTTGTGGACCCTGCTGGAGAAAGTAGCAAAATTGTGGACAAAGTACAGTCTGGGATAGATAAGCAAAAGACAAGTCCGATACGAGTGTCTCTCACCATGCATCATTATACGTCATCTGTAACTTTATACCATTTACTTTGTTACAAAAATACTAATCCTAAATACCTAGCACTCTACGGGGGGTGTGCAATAAGTTTCCGGATCTGCAGTGCATAGGCAGAGTAGACACAACCTATCTGGTTGTGAACTGTAATCTCGGACTAAAGATCTTGTGAATTCAGCATGTTCACTTCCTTCACTAACTCGTTATGGAGCTCAACAGTAGCCACTGGAGATCCATGATCTTCTACCACTACAAGAGTGGTCTGCAACAGCAGGAGAGTTTTGACCGACTACCAGATGCTTTTGGGGGAGGAAGCACCGTCCTGAACCACTCTTTGAGGGGGTTGCTGAATTTTGTCCCTGGAAGACTAGGAGCACTGTGGCCAATCTGTGCCTTCCATCACAGAGGACAACGTTGCTGCCATGCGGACCATAGTTGAGGTGGACGCCAGGGTGACAGTGGTCTGGTTAGAGGAGATAGTCATCTCATGAAAATCCATCTGCTTGATACTCCATGAAAAGCTTGGCCTGAGCAAAAGTTCTGCATGCCAGGTGCACTGCAGCTGCCTCGAGAGTAGTAGGCTTAGGTGACTTGGTGCTGGAACATGCTGGCTAGGTTTGATGACCGTCACTCAAACACTGTGTCTGGGAGATCATCAGTGGCAATGAATTCTGGATCTACAGTTTCAATCCTGGCCCAGCGGACTGCAGTTGGAGTTGCGCCGCCACAGAAGTTCGGACGTGAGCGCAACTTGAACAAGCAGATGGTGGCTGTTTTTGTGGCCAAGACTGGTTATGTAGCTACCATAACACTCGAGCAGCAGTGCAGTCATTGGGAACTGGTACGCCAAACAATGCCTGCCGCAAGTGCTGGAAACCATTTCCATGCGCTATCCAAGAACTCACACTGGTGGTGCCCTTCTCCAGCACAACAATGCACTTGCCCACAAGTTCAGGAAAGTGGTGAGGTTTCTGGCCCATGAATGTATCCAGGAGTTTGGTCATCCGCTGTACAGTTCAGACCTGGCTCTCTGCAACTTCTTTGTGTTTCAACAAATCAAGCGCGGGATGCGTGAGCTTCGTTTTGAGTAAGCTGCAGCGGAGGCCTTCATCCAACACGTATAAGATATGCCTCTTTCAGACTGGTCCAGCTGCTTCACCAAGCAGTTTGAGCTCATGCAGCTTTGCAGAGACTCCTCTTCTATATACTCTAAAAAAAAATGTAATGTTAACTTTGTAAATACAATACTTTTTATGCATCCGAAAACTTATTGCACGCCCCTCGTGCAAGCAAAGTAAGACGCAAAATTGAGGGCAAAAGCAGAAAAAAAGGAAGGATGTATAGGTCAGTAAAAAAGACATATTTATCATACTTTATCAGTAACTTTATACCAATTCCTTTGCAATAAAAAAGCTAATTGTAGACACTTAGTACATTACTGTATATATGTGAACTAAAACACAAAACTGAGGAAAATGTACATACTGTAGATGTTTCGCACCAAAAAGACCAAGTTAGGAGCACACATCTGTATACTGAATTTTACAAGTGTTAATTGAAAATCTGAAATATGGTCCTCAAAGCACTCCAACGGTCCAGGTTTTAACCACTTGCCTGGCATGGTGGCATTAGATGCGAACATACCAGCAAGTGCCTTATCTGACCTGGTTGCACAGGATGTGACCAGTCAGATAAACAGCGTGTGCAGCTGCAGGGAAGGGAAACTTCCCGCTGCTGCCTCCCGCACCCTCCCCCAGTGTTTGCTGTGCTGGCGATCACTGCTGATCAGTCAGTAGGCAGTACCCCCCCACTCGGCGGCTGAAGACAATAGCAGCCACTGGGAAAGTGTAAACCAACCCCCCCCCCCCCCCCCCCAAGCTCCCCCTGTGTACCTTGGTGGCTGTCTCGGCTGTTCAAATGATAGTTGCTATGTTCCGATTTCCGATGGTACTGACCGATGTTCCGATGCTTGGAGGACGACAACGATTTTTTGACAAATATATATATATATATATATACTAGGTGCTTCATCGCGCCCTACGGGCGCTCTTCACACCGTCGCAAGGGGCTACGCCCCCTTAACCCTTGCATGCCTTTCTGGGGTTTAATATTTGTATTATATGGAGTATTACCTGCATTCCTTTGTTAGTGGTTAAATATTGCACAATGAAAGGGCGTGCGATGGTGAAGGAGGCGCAGCCCCTTGCGACGGCGTGAACAGCACCTCCAGGGCACGATGTACAGAATGTAGCGGGTGCGGGGGGGACTGCGGATGGTGTCTGTAGATGCTGCGGGTGGAGGGGGGGCAGAAGTGGAGGTGGGGCCCGGATGGGGAAGGTTCGGGAGGTGCTGCGGGTGGGGGAGGGGCAGAGGAGTGGGGGATGCAGATGGGGGAGGGGTCCGGAGGCACTGCGGGTGGGAGAGGGGCAGGTGTGGGGATGTTGTGGATAGGTGAAGGGTTCCGGAGGTGCTGTGGGATGGGAAGGGACGGGAGTGCCGGGGGTGGGGTAGGGGGCCGCAGGCACCATGGGTAGGGTAGGGGCAGGTACGGGTGGTGCGGCGGATGGGAAAGGAGGTCCGGAGGTGCTGCAGGTGGTGGAGGGGCAGGTGCGGGGGTGCCATTGGTGGGTGAGGGGGGGACCGCGGATGGAGGAGGGTGTCTGCAGATGCTGCGGGTGGAGGGGGGCAGGTGTGGGGGGAGACATATAAGGGGGGTGAATGGTGGAGGGGGCCTGGAGGGGCTGTGGGTGGTGAAGGGGCGGAGGAGTAGGAGCCGCGGGTGGTGTAGGGGGTCTGGAGGCACAGCATGTAGGAGAGGGGTGGAGTGCAGCATGTGGTGGAGGGGAAGGTGCGGAGGTGTGGTGCATTGGGGAGAGGTCTGGAGGCGCTGCGGGTACTGTACATGCCATAAAAGGTAGTTGGAGGGTATGCAGTAACAGGGCCAGGACAGGGGTGACGGGGTCAGAACAGGGTTGACGGGGCCAGAACAGGGGTGACGGGGCCAGGACAGGGGTGACGGGGCCAGGACAGGGGTGACGGGGCCAGGACAGGGGTGACGGGGCCAGGACAGGGGCGACGGGGCCAGGACAGGGGCGACGGGGCCAGGACAGAAATGACAGGGACAGGATAGGGGTGACAGGGCCAGGGTAGGGGCGGCAGGACCAGGACAGGGGTGACGGGGCCAGTATAGGGTTGACAGGGCAAGCACAGGGGTGACAGGGCTAGGATAGGGGTAACAGGGCCAGCATAAGGGTGAAAGGGCCAGGATAAGGGTGAAAGGGCCAGGATAAGGGTGGCAGGGCAAGGCCAGGGGTGACAGGGACATGACAGAACACAGGGCACGGGAGAGATTGGTATTAGGGACAAAACAGTGGTGACAGACAGATGTGTCTTACCGGAGTCACTGCTGCTGGCTGCTGCTGTTCCACTCCAACCTGTTGGGATCTGCTGCTGCTGGAGACTTGGCATGGCTGACTCTCAGGCTGGAGTACTGCTTCCTCTGCCCGTCCGCATCCCTCCCCCCCTCCTCAGTCACACACCGCAGACCTCGCACAGCTGCCGGGCACTGTGGTAAGGTGAGACTGGAAATGACTGGTTAGCCCCCAGGAGATGCTGCGGCTGGAGGGAGGAGGGGGTCATAGCATGCACGTGGCGCGGACCTCGCGGCTGCCGGGCACTGTGGTAAGGGGAGATTGGGAGTGACTGGTTAGCTCCCAGGAGACGCTGCGGCTGGAGGGAGGAGTGGGTCGGAGCCTGCAAGCAGCTCGGATTTCTGCAGTACTACCCGCCAGCTAAAGTGTGTGAATGAGCTGGGCGCACCTTACTGCGAGTGGCAGCGCTGCAGCTAGCGGTGGGGTTGCCGGGGCTGGAGATAACAGAGGCAGTACGGAACCTGCACAGCGGCAGGTGCCCCACAAAACTGCAGCTAAGAAGCGTGGAGTGTGCCAGAAAGTGACGCTCCTCCGCACCAGAGAGACACTGCTGAGTATGCCGATGTGGGGGGTCAAGCACACAGTGAGCCGGTGCCCATCTGTCTGTATGACATACCCCTCACACACCCCCATACCTCCCAAATGTCCCGATTTTCGCGGGACAGTCCCATTTTTTGGGGTCTGTCCCGCTGTCCCACCCGCGGGTCGCAGTGTCCCGCGGTGGGGGGGCAGTTGGAAAGCTCCTGTACTCGCTGTTCTGCTTAGCAGAGCAGCGGTGAATAGTGGAGACAGAGGGAGAGGGGGCATCAGGGGGTACGGATTAAGGGGGGGTTCCAGCTGCAGAGCCGGATTAAGGGGGGGGGGCAGGGGGTACGTACCGTTGGCCCACAGTTTTAGGGGGCCCCCCGGCTGGAGTAGCTCTGTCCCAGCTCAGAAGCTCCCCCGTCCTGCCAGCAACAACGGCAGCATTGTGCTACAGTCAGCACACGCTGCTGCGTGTTGTCAGGTCTGTGGTGTTACAGGGAGGCAGCAGTCTCCCTGCTTTCTTCTGCCTGTGCGGGTGTGTAGGGGGGAGCGACCACCTCCTCTGGATTTAGCCCTAGCTGAGGGGCCAAAATCCCATTAAAAAAATAAATATCGGAATTTGCATAAGGGGGCATGGCCGCGCGTCCCACGATTAGGCCACACCCCCAACCCCACAGCAATGAGATAGGGCTCCCCTGTCTCAAGTGCCCTGGGCCCCCCGGACTCATAATCAGCCCCTGGGGACATGCCAGCAGCTCACAGAGCGCTGGGCATGCCCCCTCACTGACGAAAACGGGGGCCCTCCCGTGAAGCCACTCCCCCTTTTCGCCGAGTGTGTGTCCCTCGTTCTGCCTGAAGAAAGCTCCTGCAGAAAGCTGGGAGGTATGCACCCCTGCCTGTGCCATGCCCATACCATCTGCTCCTGCTCCTAGTCTCCTATAGATTTGGCCAGATCTGTGACTCATTTGACTAACTCCGCCCAGTGTTGTGACTCCGCCCAGCGTTAGCAAATGAATCACAAAGTCACAGATCTGGGCTATTATATAGGAGATATAGTGCTTTCTTTTTAACTACAATAATTTTGGATAAGATTAAATACATGTTCTTCACCATATTCACTAAAAAATAACAGACCGTTTATAAGCGTTTTTTTTTTTGGAAAAAAAATTAGGGGTCTATTTACTAAGCCTTGGATGGAGATAAATCCGACAGAGATAAAGTCCCAGCCAATCGGCTCCTAACTGTCATTTTTAAAACTCAGCCTGTGGCATGACAGTTAGGAGCTGATTGGCTGGTACTTTATCTCCGTCAGATTTATCTCCATCCAAGGCTTAGTAAATAGACCCCTTAGTCAGTTAAGTTCATCCATGCTTGACCACAGGTGACTAAATTAGCACCGGAGTCAATTTGATTTAACCATCTGAGCTGAGCCATGGATATACCCAAAACCTAGATCGGTGGGGTGCCTTGAGGACCGAGTTTGAGAACCTCCGCCCTTTAGTCTTTTGACACAGATGGATACTAAATCGCAATCTACTTTTTCAAAATAGAAGGATATCACAAACACACTTTAACATGTAACAGAGTGGGCGCAGAACGTGGGTATTTTACAGCAGAAGAGAACACACATTTGAATACCAATAAATTGATGTAATAAATATTTTATTTTGTAAACTTTGCATGCCCGGTCTTTTATCCATGTGCAGTTCCCAGTCATCGGCAGAGACGAGGGTATGTTTGCATTGTGTATAATCAGCAGCTGCGTTACTGGCAGTCTCCTCACCGTAGGTACAGACACATAATGAGTATATAAAGCTGCGGTTATAAGCTGTATGATAAAAGGAATGAATTCCACCTGCAATAAATCAAGACCGACTACAGAATCAAAACAATCTATAATGGACACTTAGGGTTTTGTTTGGATGGGGGTAGAGAAAGAACGTGCTGGGTCAGCATTACATTATAGTAAGCGACCGCTATAAGATCATGGAGAGGTTATAAGAAAGTTTTAAACAGAATTACAGTTTCTGCTCCTTTCTTTAGAAAAGTTTCAATGTTTTTTTTGTTTTTTTTTCCAATCTGCAGCAATGGTTCCCTTCTACTTGCAGAATGCTGGTTTGCCAATGGAAGAGAACAGCCAGGGGGAAATTTTTGATACTGGTAAAAATAAGATTGTACTTACCGATAAATCTATTTCTCGTAGTCCGTAGTGGATGCTGGGGACTCCGTCAGGACCATGGGGATTAGCGGCTCCGCAGGAGACAGGGCACAAAAATAAAGCTTTAGGATCAGGTGGTGTGCACTGGCTCCTCCCCCTATGACCCTCCTCCAAGCCTCAGTTAGGATACCGTGCCCGGACGAGCGTACACAATAAGGAAGGATTTTGAATCCCGGGTAAGACTCATACCAGCCACACCAATCACACCGTACAACTTGTGATCTGAACCCAGTTAACAGTATGACAAACGTAGGAGCCTCTGAACAGACGGCTCACAACAATAACAACCCGATTTTTTTGTAACAATAACTATGTACAAGTATTGCAGACAATCCGCACTTGGGATGGGCGCCCAGCATCCACTACGGACTACGAGAAATAGATTTATCGGTAAGTAAAATCTTATTTTCTCTGACGTCCTAGTGGATGCTGGGGACTCCGTCAGGACCATGGGGATTATACCAAAGCTCCCAAACGGGCGGGAGAGTGCGGATGACTCTGCAGCACCGAATGAGAGAACTCCAGGTCCTCTTTAGCCAGGGTATCAAATTTGTAGAATTTTACAAACGTGTTCTCCCCCGACCACGTAGCTGCTCGGCAGAGTTGTAATGCCGAGACCCCTCGGGCAGCCGCCCAGGATGAGCCCACCTTCCTTGTGGAATGGGCCTTGACAGATTTAGGCTGTGGCAGGCCTGCCACAGAATGTGCAAGTTGAATTGTGCTACACATCCAACTAGCAATCGTCTGCTTAGAAGCAAGAGCACCCAGTTTGTTGGGTGCATACAGGATAACAGCAAGTCAGTTTTCCTGACTCCAGCCGTCCTGGAAACCTATATTTTCAGGGCCCTGACAACATCTAGCAACTTGGAGTCCTCCAAGTCCCTAGTAGCCGCAGGTACCACAATAAGCTGGTTCAGGTGAAACGCTGACACCACCTTAGGGAGAAACTGGGGACGAGTCCGCAGCTCTGCCCTGTCCGAATGGACAATCAGATATGGGCTTTTGTGAGACAAAGCCGCCAATTCTGACACTCGCCTGGCCGAGGCCAGGGCCAACATCATGGTCACTTTCCATGTGAGATATTTCAAATCCACAGATTTGAGCGGTTTAAACCAATGTGATTTGAGGAATCCCAGAACTACGTTGAGATCCCACAGTGCCACTGGAGGCACAAAAGGGGGTTGTATATGCAGTACTCCCTTGACAAACTTCTGGACTTCAGGAACTGAAGCCAATTCTTTCTGGAAGAAAATCGACAGGGCCGAAATTTGAACCTTAATGGACCCCAATTTGAGGCCCATAGACACTCCTGTTTGCAGGAAATGCAGGAATCGACAGAGTTGAAATTTCTTCGTGGGGCCTTCCTGGCCTCCCACCACGCAACAAATTTTCGCCACATGTGGTGATAATGTTGTGCGGTCACCTCCTTCCTGGCTTTGACAAGGGTAGGAATGACCTCTTCCGGAATGCCTTTTTCCCTTAGGATCCGGCGTTTAACCGCCATGCCGTCAAACGCAGCCGCGGTAAGTCTTGGAACAGACATGGTACTTGCTGAAGCAAGTCCCTTCTTAGCGGCAGAGGCCATGAGTCCTCTGTGAGCATCTCTTGAAGTTCCGGGTACCAAGTCCTTCTTGGCCAATCCGGAGCCACGAGTATAGTTCTTACTCCTCTACGTCTTATAATTCTCAGTACCTTAGGTATGAGAAGCAGAGGAGGGAACACATACACCGACTGGTACACCCACGGTGTTACCAGAACGTCCACAGCTATTGCCTGAGGGTCTCTTGACCTGGCGCAATACCTGTCCAGTTTTTTGTTCAGGCGGGACGCCATCATGTCCACCTTTGGTCTTTCCCAACGGTTCACAATCATGTGGAAGACTTCCCGATGAAGTCCCCACTCTCCCGGGTGGAGGTCGTGCTGAGGAAGTTTGCTTCCCAGTTTTCCACTCCCGGAATGAACACTGCTGACAGTGCTAACACATGATTTTCCGCCCAGCGAAGAATCCTTGCAGTTTCTGCCATTGCCCTCCTGCTTCTTGTGCCGCCCAGTCTGTTTACGTGGGCGACTGCCGTGATGTTGTCCCACTGGATCAATACCGGCTGACCTTGAAGCAGAGGTCTTGCTAAGCTTAGAGCAATGTAATTGCTCTTAGCTCCAGTATATTTATGTGGAGAGAAGTCTCCAGACTTGATCACACTCCCTGGAAATTTTTTCCTTGTGTGACTGCTCCCCAGCCTTTCAGGCTGGCATCCGTGGTCACCAGGACCCAGTCCTGAATGCCGAATCTGTGGCCCTTTAGTAGATGAGCACTCTGCAGCCACCACAGAAGAGACACCCTTGTCCTTGGAGACAGGGTTATCCGCTGATGCATCTGAAGATGCGATCCGGACCATTTTTCCAGCAGATCCCACTGAAAAGTTCTTGCGTGAAATCTGCCGAATGGAATCGCTTCGTAAGAAGCCACCATTTTTCCCAGGACCCTTGTGCAATGTTGCACTGACACTTTTCCTGGTTTTAGGAGGTTCCTGACTAGCTCGGATAACTCCCTGGCTTTCTCCTCCGGGAGAAATACCTTTTTCTGGACTGTGTCCAGAATCATCCCTAGGAACAGCAGACGTGTCGTCGGAGACCGCTGCGATTTTGGAATATTTAGAATCCACCCGTGCTGTCGTAGAACTACTTGAGATAGTGCTACTCCGACCTCCAACTGTTCTCTGGACCTTGCCCTTATCAGGAGATCGTCCAAGTAAGGGATAATTAAGACGCCTTTTCTTTGAAGAAGAATCATCATTTCGGCCATTACCTTGGTAAAGACCCGGGGTGCCGTGGACAATCCAAACGGCAGCGTCTGAAACTGATAGTGACAGTTTGTACCACGAACCTGAGGTACCCTTGGTGAGAAGGGCAAATTGGGACATGGAGGTAAGCATCCTTGATGTCCAGGGACACCACATAGTCCCCTTCTTCCTGGTTCGCTATCACTGCTCTGAGTGACTCCATCTTGATTTGAACCTTTGTATGTAAGTGTTCAAATATTTCAGATTTAGAATAGGTCTCACCGAGCCGTCTGGCTTCAGTACCACAATATAGTGTGGAATAATACCCCTTTCCTTATTGTAGGAGGGGTACTTTGATTATCACCTGCTGGGAATACAGCTTGTGAATTGTTTCCAATACTGCCTCCCTGTCGGAGGGAGACGTTGGTAAAGCAGACTTCAGGAACCTGCGAGGGGGAGACGTCTCGAATCTCCAATCTGTACCCCTGGGATACTACTTGTAGGATCCAGGGGTCCACTTGCGAGTGAGCCCACTGCGCGCTGAAACTCTTGAGACGACCCCCCACCGCAGCTGAGTCCGCTTGTACGGCCCCAGCGTCATGCTGAGGACTTGGCCAAAGCGGTGGAGGGCTTCTGTTCCTGGGAATGGGCTGCCTGCTGCAGTCTTCTTCCCTTTCCTCTATCCCTGGGCAGATATGACTGGCCTTTTGCCTACTTGCCCTTGTGGGGACGAAAGGACTGAGGCTGAAAAGACGGTGTCTTTTTCTGCTGAGATGTGACTTGGGGTAAAAAAAGGTGGATTTTCCAGCTGTTGCCGTGGCCACCAGGTCCGATGGACCGACCCCAAATAACTCCTCCCCTTTATACGGCAATACTTCCATGTGCCGTTTGGAATCTGCATCACCTGACCACTGTCGTGTCCATAAACATCTTCTGGCAGATATGGACATCGCACTTACTCTTGATGCCAGAGTGCAAATATCCCTCTGTGCATCTCGCATATATAGAAATGCATCCTTTAAATGCTCTATAGTCAATAAAATACTGTCCCTGTCAAGGGTATCAATATTTTCAGTCAGGGAATCCGACCAAGCCACCCCAGCGCTGCACATCCAGGCTGAGGCGATCGCTGGTCGCAGTATAACACCAGTATGTGTGTATATACTTTTTAGGATATTTTCCAGCCTCCTATCAGCTGGCTCCTTGAGGGCGGCCGTATCTGGAGACGGTAACGCCACTTGTTTTGATAAGCGTGTGAGCGCCTTATCCACCCTAAGGGGTGTTTCCCAACGCGCCCTAACTTCTGGCGGGAAAGGGTATAACGCCAATAATTTTCTATCGGGGAAAACCCACGCATCATCACACACTTCATTTAATTTATCTGATTCAGGAAAAACTACAGGTAGTTTTTTCACACCCCACATAATACCCTCTTTTGTGGTACTTGTAGTATCAGAAATATGTAACACCTCCTTCATTGCCCTTAACATGTAACGTGTGGCCCAAATGGAAAATACGTTTGTTTCTTCACCGTCGACACTGGAGTCAGTGTCCGTGTCTGTGTCGACCGACTGAGGTAAATGGGCGTTTTAAGGCCCCTGACGGTGTTTGAGACGCCTGGACAGGTACTAATTGGTTTGCCGGCCGTCTCATGTCGTCAACCGACCTTGCAGCGTGTTGACATTATCACGTAATTCCCTAAATAAGCCATCCATTCCGGTGTCGACTCCCTAGAGAGTGACATCACCATTACAGGCAATTGCTCCGCCTCCTCACCAACATCGTCCTCATACATGTCGACACACACGTACCGACACACAGCACACACACAGGGAATGCTCTGATAGAGGACAGGACCCCACTAGCCCTTTGGGGAGACAGAGGGAGAGTTTGCCAGCACACACCAAAACGCTATAATTATACAGGGACAACCTTTATATAAGTGTTTTTCCCTTATAGCATCTTAATATATATAATCATATCGCCAAATAAGTGCCCCCCCTCTTTGTTTTAACCCTGTTTCTGTAGTGCAGTGCAGGGGAGAGCTTGGGAGCCTTCCCACCAGCATTTCTGTGAGGGAAAATGGCGCTGTGTGCTGAGGAGAATAGGCTCCGCCCCCTTTTCGGCGGGCTTCTTCTCCCGTTTTTCTGAGACCTGGCAGGGGTTAAATACATCCATATAGCCCCAGGGGCTATATGTGATGTATCTTTTAGCCAGTATAGGTATTTCATTGCTGCCCAGGGCGCCCCCCCCAGCGCCCTGCACCCTCAGTGACCGCTGGTGTGAAGTGTGCTGACAACAATGGCGCACAGCTGCAGTGCTGTGCGCTACCTCATGAAGACTGAAAAGTCTTCTGCCGCCGGTTTCTGGACCTCTTCACTCTTCGGCATCTGAAAGGGGGTCGGCGGCGCGGCTCCGGGACCGGACTCCATGGCTGGGCCTGTGTTCGATCCCTCTGGAGCTAATGGTGTCCAGTAGCCTAAGAAGCCAATCCATCCTGCACGCAGGTGAGTTCCCTTCTTCTCCCCTAAGTCCCTCATTGCAGTGAGCCTGTTGCCAGCAGGACTCACTGTAAAATAAAAAACCTAAAAACTTTTTCTAAGCAGCTCTTTAGGAGAGCCACCTAGATTGCACCCTGCTCGGACGGGCACAAAAACCTAACTGAGGCTTGGAGGAGGGTCATAGGGGGAGGAGCCAGTGCACACCACCTGATCCTAAAGCTTTATTTTTGTGCCCTGTCTCCTGCGGAGCCGCTAATCCCCATGGTCCTGACGGAGTCCCCAGCATCCACTAGGACGTCAGAGAAAATAAGATTTTACTCACCGGTAAATCTATTTCTCGTAGTCCGTAGTGGATGCTGGGACTCCGTAAGGACCATGGGGAATAGCGGCTCCGCAGGAGACTGGGCACAACTAAAGAAAGCTTTAGGACTACCTGGTGTGCACTGGCTCCTCCCACTATGACCCTCCTCCAGACCTCAGTTAGGATACTGTGCCCGGAAGAGCTGACACAATAAGGAAGGATTTTGAATCCCGGGTAAGACTCATACCAGCCACACCAATCACACCGTATAACTCGTGATACTATACCCAGTTAACAGTATGAAATATAACTGAGCCTCTCAACAGATGGCTCAACAATAACCCTTTAGTTAGGCAATAACTATATACAAGTATTGCAGACAATCCGCACTTGGGATGGGCGCCCAGCATCCACTACGGACTACGAGAAATAGATTTACCGGTGAGTAAAATCTTATTTTCTCTGACGTCCTAAGTGGATGCTGGGACTCCGTAAGGACCATGGGGATTATACCAAAGCTCCCAAACGGGCGGGAGAGTGCGGATGACTCTGCAGCACCGAATGAGCAAACTCTAGGTCCTCCTCAGTCAGGGTATCAAACTTGTAGACTCTTGCATAAGTGTTTGAACCCGACCAAGTAACAGCTCGGCAAAATTGTAAAGCCGAGACCCCTCGGGCAGCCGCCCAAGAAAAGCCCCTTTCCTCGTGGAATGGGCTTTTACAGATTTAGAGTGCGGCAGTCCAGCCACAGAATGTGCAAGTTGAATTGTGCTACAGATCCAGCGAGCAATAGTCTGCTTAGAAGCAGGAGCACCCAGCTTGTTGGGTGCATATAGGATAAATAGCGAGTCAGTTTTCCTGACTCCAGCCGTCCTGGAAACATATATTTTTCAGGGCCCTGGCTACGTCCAGTAACTTGGAATCCTCCAAGTCCCAAGTAGCCGCAGGCACCACCATAGGTTGGTTCACATGAAACACTGATACCACCTTAGGAAGGAATTGGGAACGAGTCCTCAATTCCGCCCTATCCATATAAAAAAATCAGATAAGGGCTTTTGCATGATAAAGCCGCCAATTCTGATACACGCCTGGCCGACGCCAAGGCCAACAGCATGACCACTTTCCACGTGAGGTATTTTAGCTCCACGGATTTAAGTGGCTCAACCCAATGCGACTTCAGGAAATCCAACACCACGTTGAGATCCCACGGTGCCACTGGAGGCACAAACGGGGGCTGACTCTGCAGCACTCCCTTAACAAAAGTCTGAACTTCAGGCAGTGAAGCCAGTTCTATTTTGGAAGAAAATCGATAGAGCCGAAATCTGGACCTTAATGGAACCCAATTTTAGGCCCATAGTCACCCCTGACTGTAGGAAGTGCAGAAATCGACCTAGCTGAAATTCCTCCGTTGGGGCCTTCCTGGCCTCACAGCTCGCAACATATTTCCGCCATATGCGGTGATAATGGTTTGCGCTCACTTCTTTCCTAGCTTTAATAAGCGTAGGGATAACTTCCTCCGGAATGCCCTTTTCCTTCAGGATCCGGCGTTCAACCGCCATGCCGTCAAACGCAGCCGCGGTACGTCTTGGAACAGACAGGCCCCCTGCTGCAGCAGGTCCTGTCTGAGCGGCAGAGGCCATGGGTCCTCTGAGATCATTTCTTGGAGTTCTGGGTACCAAGCTCTTCTTGGCCAATCCGGAACAATGAGTATAGTTCTTACTCCTCTCCTTCTTATTATTCTCATTACCCTGGGTATGAGAGGCAGAGAAGGGAACACATACACCGACTGGTACACCCACGGTGTTACCAGAGCGTCCACAGCTATCGCCTGAGGGTCCCTTGACCTGGGGCAATATCTTTTTAGCTTTTTGTTGAGGTGGGACGCCATCATGTCCACCTGTGGCCTTTCCCAACGGTGTACAATCATTTGGAAGACTTCTGGATGAAGTCCCCACTCTCATGGGTGGAGGTCGTGTCTGCTGAGAAAGTCTGCTTCCCAGTTGTCCACTCCGGGAATGAACACTGCTGACAGTGCTAACACATGATTTTCCGCCCATCGGAGAATCCTTGTGGCTTCTGCCATCGCCGTCCTGCTTCTTGTGCCGCCCTGTCGGTTTACATGAGCGACCGCCGTGATGTTGTCTGACTGGATCAGCACCGGCCGGTGTTGAAGCAGGGGTCTAGCCTGACTTAGGGCATTGTAAATGGCCCTTAGTTCCAGAATATTTATGTGTAGGGAAGTCTCCTGACTTGTCCATAGTCCTTGGAAGTTTCTTCCCTGTGTGACTGCCCCCCAGCCTCGAAGGCTGACATCCGTGGTCACCAGGACCCAGTCCTGTATGCCGAATCTGCGGCCCTCTAGAAGATGAGCACTCTGCAGCCACCACAACAGCGACACCCTGGCCCTTGGAGACAGGGTTATCCGCCGATGCATCTGAAGATGCGACCCGGACCACTTGTCCAACAGATCCCACTGGAAGATCCTTGCATGGAACCTGCCGAATGGAATTTCTTCGTAAGAAGCTACCATCTTTCCCAGGGCTCGCGTGCATTGATGCACCGACACCTGTATTTGTATTAGGAGGTCTCTGTCTAGAGACGACAACTCCTTGGACTTCTCCTCCGGGAGAAACCCATTTTTCTTGTTCTGTGTCCAGAACCATACCCCGGAACAGTAGACGCCTCGTAGGAACCAGCTGCGAATTTGGAATATTCAGAATCCAGCCGTGCTGTTGTAGCACTTCCCGAGATAGTGCTACTCTGACGAACAACTGCTCCCTGGACCTCGCCTTTATAAGGAGATCGTCCAAGTACGGGATAATTATTTCGGCCATTACTTTGGTAAATACCCTCGGTGCCGGGGACAGACCAACGGCAACGTCTGGAATTGGTAATGACAAACCTGTACCACAATTTTGAGGTACTCCTGGTGAGGAGGGTAAATAGGGACATGCAGGTAAGCATCCTTGATGTCCAGTGATACCATGAAATTCTCCAGGCTTGCAATAATCGCCCTGAGCGATTCCATTTTGAACTTAAACCTTCGTATATGTGTTCAAGGATTTCAATTTTAGAATGGATCTCACCGAACCATCTGGTTTCGGTACCACAAACATTTTGGAATAGTAACCCCGGCCTTGTTGAAGGAGGGGTACCTTGATTTCACCTGCTGGAAGTACAGCTTGTGAATTGCCGCCAGTACTACCTCCCTTTCTCCGAGGGCAGCAGGCAAGGCTGATGTGAGGTAACGGCGAGGGGGAGTCGCCTCGAACACCAGCTTGTATCCCTGTGATACTACTTGCAGAACCTAGGGATCCACCTGTGGGCAAGCCCACTGGTCCCTGAAGTTCCCGAGACGCGCCCCCCCCCCCGCACCTGTCTCCACCTGTGGAGCCCCAGCGTCATGCGGTGGACTCAGAGGAAGCGGGGGAAGATATTTGATTCTGGGAACTGGCTGTCTGGTGCAGCTTTTTCCTTCTTCCCTTGTCTCTGTGCAGAAAGGAAGCGCCTTTGACCCGCTTGCTTTTCTGAAGCCGAAAGGACTGTACCTGAAAATACGGTGCTTTCTTAGGCTGTGAGGAAACCTGAGGTAAAAATTTTTCTTCCCAGCTGTTGCTGTGGATACGAGGTCCGAGAGACCGTCCCCAAACAATTCCTCACCCTTATAAGGCAGAATCTCCATGTGCCTTTTAAAGTCAGCATCACCTGTCCACTGCCGGGTCTCTAATACCCTCCTGGCAGAATGGACATTGCCTTAATTCTGGATGCCAGCCGGCAAATATCCCTCTGTGCATCCCTCATATATAAGACGACGTCTTTAATATGCTCTATGTTAGCAAAATATTATCTCTGTCTAGGGTATTAATCTTGACAGGGTATCAGACCACGCTGCAGCAGCACTATTCATGCTGAGGCAATTGCAGGTCTCAGTATAGTACCTGAGTGTGTATATACAGACTTCAGGATAGCCTCCTGCTTTTTATCAGCAGGCTCCTTCAAAGTGGCCGTATCCTAAGACGGCAGTGCCACCTTTTTTGACAAACGTGTGAGCGCCTTATCCACCCTAGGGGATATCTCCCAACGTGACCTATCCTCTGGCGGGAAAGGGTACGCCATCAGTAACTTTTTAGAAATTACCAGTTTCTTATCGGGGGAACCCACGCTTCTTTACACACTTCATTCACTCATCTGATGGGGGAACAAAACACTGGCTGCTTTTTCTCCCCAAACATAAAACCCCTTTTATGTGGTACTTGGGTTCATGTCAGAAATGTGTAACACATTTTTCATTGCCGAGATCATGCAACGGATGTTCCTAGTGGATTGTGTATATGTCTCAATCTCGTCGACACTGGAGTCAGACTCCGTGTCGATATCTGTGTCTGCCATCTGAGGTAACGGGCGTTTTTTTTTTTGAGCCCCTGATGGCCTTTGAGATGCCTGGGCAGGCGCGGGCTGAGAAGCCGGCTGTCCCACAGCTGTTACGTCATCCAGCCTTTTATGTAAGGAGTTGACATTGGATGGATAGGTGGAAGGTATTAACCGACACTCTGATGTCGGCCCCACAGGGGGCGACATCCCATTTATCGGCCTCTGCTCCGCCTCCACGTAAGCCTCATCAAACTTGTCGACACAGCCGCACCGACACACCGCATACACACAGGGAATGCTCTGACAGAGGACAGGACCCCACAAAGCCCTTTGGGGAGACAGAGTATGCCAGCACACACCAGAGCGCTATATAACACAGGGATCCCACTATAAATTAGTGTTTTTTCCCTTATAGCTGCTTATATTATATATATATATACTGCGCCTAAATTTAGTGCCCCCCCCTCTCTTTTTTACCCTTATGTAGCTTGACACTGCAGGGGAGAGCCAGGGAGCTGAGGGAGATGGCCCCGCCCCTTTTCCGGCGGACTTCTCCCGCTTTTTCTGGAATTCTGGCAGGGGTATTTTTACACCTATATAGCCTTCCTGACTATATATGGTGTAGATTTGCCAGCCAAGGTGTATTATATTGCCCCCCCCCCCCCCCCAGCGCCCTGCACCCATCAGTGACCAGAGTGTGAGGTGTACATGAGGAGAAATGGCGCACAGCTGCAGTGCTGTGCGCTACCTTGTTGAAGACAGAAGTCTTCTGCCGCCGATTTTCCGGAACACTTCTTGCTTCTGGCTCTGTAAGGGGGGCGGCGGCGCGGCTCCGGGAACGAACACCAAGGTCGGGTCCCGCGGTCGATCCCTCTGGAGCTAATGGTGTCCAGTAGCCTAAGAAGCCCAAACTACCACCTGTTAGGTAGGTTCGCTTCTTCTCCCCTTAGTCCCTCGCTGCAGTGAGTCTGTTGCCAGCAGATCACACTGTAAAATAAAAAACCTAAAATATACTTTCTCTCTAGGTGCTCAGGAGAGCCCCTAGTGTGCATCCAGCTCGGCCGGGCACAAGATTCTAACTGAGGCTTGGAGGAGGGTCATAGTGGGAGGAGCCAGTGCACACCAGGTAGTCCTAAAGCTTTCTTTAGTTGTGCCCAGTCTCCTGCGGAGCCGCTATTCCCCATGGTCCTTACGGAGTCCCAGCATCCACTTAGGACGTCAGAGAAATGACACTTGAGATAGCAATGCACCAGCCGAAACACAACTAAGGGGGAGATGTATCAAATCATGGAGAGAGATAAAGTGGAGATGGATAAAGTACCAGCCAATCAGTTACGGCCCTGTTACAGGCTGTTTGAAAAAAATGTGAGTTGGGAGCGCATTGGTTGGTACTTAACTCTCTCCAAGCTTTGATGCCTCTCCTCCTAAATGCGCTACACACAAAAAAGACCAGAGTGTATCCCATTCAGTCTGCCTGAAACGCTGCTCCAAACAGTAACCTATATAAAACACGCTTTTATCTAGTGCAAAATAGCATACTTACACAAAATTATGGTTAATTAATAGGCAAAGGGCATTTGGGGGGGGAGGGGGGGGGGGCGCTATATCAAGCGAATGTTGCAATAAAAGGTTTTAAAAGGGAGACAGTGACACTTGTGCTTCAGAGGGGTGTGGGATGATAGTCAATCAATAGATAGACACCACATGTTAGACAGATATTAGGTCGACAGGGTCAAAAAGTTGACATGGAAAAAGGTAGACAGTACTAAAGGTCGACGTGACAATGGTCGACACAAAAAAGGTAGACAGCTTTTTTTATTTCATTTTTGTGGTTTGTGTCGATAGTTTTGTCATCTGGGACATCCAATTGTAGAAAGACATCCGCTCGCCACAAGGTTTATAACCAACTCTATGCCGACATGGATAGAGAAGGTATGAAATAGTCCAAAAACATATAAAATAAAAAAACAACCTGTGTCTACCTTTGTTATGTCTACCATTTTCATGTTGACCTTTTGATCCCGTCGACCATTTGACCCTGCCAACCTTTTGTACGGCCTACCTTTTTTCATGTCGACCTAATGTCTGTCTATTGACTGTCGAACTAGACACAGTCTATCATCCGGATACCGCTTCAAAGACACCTATAAAAAGGACGGTTCCGGTATGAATGGTCGACAACGTTAAGGTCGACAGTCATTAGGTCGACCACTATTGGTCGACATTGACAACATGGACACATGGAAATGGTCGACATGGATTTTTGAACTGTTTTTGGTGTCATTTTTCCTGTAACATGACCAGGAACCCCAATTAGTGTACTGCGTCCCCTTGCATGCCGCGGGTAAGGTGCCTCGCTGCGTTCGACACAGGTTACTATTCCCAATCGTATGAAAAAGTTACAAATCTTTTTTTTTTTTTTTTAAAGCCATGTCGACCTTTTCATGTGTTGACCTTTTATGTGTCGACCATGTCAATGTCGACCAATAGTGGCCGACCTAATGAGTGTCGACCATCTGAACGGATACCGAAAAGGACCAACTATCCAGCAATTAAATATAAAACAAAACACTTAGGAGTCTATGTACTAAGCCTTGGGGAGAGATAAAGTAGACGGAGATAAAGTACCAGCCAATCAGCTCCTGGCTGCCATGTCACAGGCGGCGTTTGAAAAATGAGTTAGGAGCTGGTTGGTTGGGACTTTATCTCCATCCACTTTATCTTTCCAAGGCTTAGTACATAGACCCCATAATCATTTTCCCACAACTGGACGGACCATGGAAATGTGTAACTTGCAGCTGGCCGCTTTTCTCAGCTGTCTTGTATCACTGACCTGGAAGACTACGAGTAACGCCCATTGTGGGAGGGATCAGCTGATCGAGTAATCACACGTCTTGCAGTGGAGTCATTCACTCAAGTCTGGTAGCCCCACCCACAATGAGTGGGCTCCACCCCAAATCTGACACCCAGGACAGAAGTGGGCGGAGAGTTAAATTTTTTCAGAATATACTTTCTGAATCTGAATTACATTGTTGTGACTCATCTTATATATTAAATTTCCCCACGGCTGTAATGTATAATATCCCCTATAGTACACAGGGGGGTCTGTTTACTAAGCCTTGGAGAGAGATAAAGTATCAACCAATCAGCTCCTGTCATTTTTCAAACACCGCCTGTAACATGACAGTTAGGATCTGCTTGGCTGGTACTTTACCTCCATCCAAGGCTTAGTAAATAGACCCCATAGACTCGACGCCATGGTGTCAGAACCTGGGGTTCCTATAATGTTGAGTGCCAGAAAACGGTAATTGAAGCAGGTAGGTGTTATGTTTTATAGCAGTGATGGTTAGTAATAATCATTATATATAAAAAGAAAACACAGAGACGGGTATTTATTCACCGGTTATCAACGCGAGGCGTTACTTGGTAGAACTGTATGCAGGTTGGTGGGCAGCTACTAAACATTAACAACTAAAGTATATAGTCACTCTACAAAGGCAAATAAAAGACGTCTAAACATAAAACGCAGGCAAATCGGAGGTGATCAACGCTGAGCTTAAGAGACATTACACATCAGACCACAAGCTAATGCTCTGTTATCAGCCACTCTCGCTCAACGCAAACTTAACGAGCACTGTGCATACTCCAATAGGGCCCCGGAAGCTCAGCTTTATCACAGCTGTCATCGTCCGATGTGAGATATAACTTGTACAGCAAGTACCTCTTCTATAGAAGGCACAGTGTTCAGCTTAATAGGTATGTAGAATCCGCACAACCCCATCTTAAGCACAATCGCCCCTCCACATATAGCAGAGTCCCCCCATCCAGACAAAATTGTAGGCCCTGGGCAAAGCAATGCACTGGGGACCCTCCCCACCCATTTATGAGAATAAATAAGAAAATGTATCCGTCCTTCGGTCACGCAACATCACTCCACCTGCTTCCATACAGTGAATCGCTGTCAGCACTCTGATTGGTGGATCGTTCCAGCCAACTACCAATCAGCATGCTGGAAGACCTTCATTGTCTGGCTGCAGGCTGGGAGGTAGGTAGAGAATCCTGCACTCTGACTGGTGGATAGCTCCAGCCATGCACCAATCCGCATGCGGGCAGCCCTTCTCTGCCTGTCTGCAGGCTGGGAAGGGAGGGGGGGGGGGGGATGGCAGATGCCCACACTTGCTCTGCTCATAGGCCCCTAGAATCCTGGGGGCCTGGGAAGGCCCCTAGAAGCTTCCCTGTGTGCCCATACATGGCTGTATTGAGGAGCCATGGCCACCTGAAAGGAAACCGTATAATTCAGCAGAAGCCAGGGCTGTTTCAGGTGACAAAGATGTGTCCTCGGGTTGGGGCACTTGGGGGTCCACTATTTGCCGTACAGCGTCGGCACGCTGTATTGAGTATTGGCTGTCTAAAAAGACCAGCGCTTTTATAATTTGGAACTGTATTAAACTACAGAACAGTCAGGTCTACGTACCCAGATGCCTAATGGAAATCGGTCCCTAACATGGATATCTGCATCCTAGATTACAGGACGTTTGTAAATGACATTTTATTAGACTCGTAGTAACGGTGCTGGCACTAGTCTCCAAAATCCGCTTTATAAACCTTTCACTCCAGCTTCACAGATAAACTGTAAACTGCATTTTGGACATAATAATAATACAAGTAGCTGAAATACCAGCGAACGCACATGAAGACAAATTATTCTGACCGCCAAGTGATTACTGTTCTAACAGGTAAAAAGAAAAGACGAAATCTCAAGTGTGGAGCGGAATTTGTCATCAATTCATTCAGAATCCAGGGTGGACGCAGAAAACACCGCTGAAGGCTTTAACGCCGCACGTTTCGGAGCAGATGACACTAATGAATGTAGATATGATCAAACACAAATGCAGGTAATGCTATCAAAAGAATTACTCGTTAATAATTAACAAAGAGAAAAAACAAAATGAAGAATTGCCATCAGTTTCAATAGTACATTCAGAAACATGGGGAATGGTTTTGGGGTAAATGGAACCTGAGATTTATTGAACAAATGAAATACAATTGTATGCAATGACAATCCTCAGAAGAAAACGAAGACAGCTGGGAATTTAGCGGGAACGGGAGAGGGACGCAGTGATTATAGCCTCATGCCGGGTTATCGCGGCGGTCAGGCGCCATTGCAATTTCACTGCCATGATAGATGCGTCTCTTAAGAGAAACGTCAGTCCTGCAAGACCCCAAAGTGTGCCTTCACTTTACAAGTTTACTAGAAGACATAGGGGTAGATTCAATTAGCCGTAGGGTTTACCAGTTGTTAATTGCTCTGCCCTAAGCAATTCAATTAGGTGCTGCATACCCGGGCGCTAGGGCCCAGAGGGTGCACTTAACACAGACTTTTCCTCGCAGCCTCAGGAACGGAGAAAAAAAATTAATGCTAAATGCATCCTCTCGGAGGGGTGCTTAACACACGGAGGAACCATAGATTCTAGCAGCTAAAGTGGATTCTATGGGTTAATGCGCATTACCTGCGGGTTTACAGTGTGGGGAAAATGCAGAACAATTGAATAGCTCCAGGCATTAAACTCGAAGCTTTCCCTGCGTGGTATACACTGAGGGTAATTACACCTGTCCCATAGATAGTAATATTTCAAGAACATGGAGGATATAGAAAAATAAAATAATAATTGCAAGGGCTGTAGTTACTATCCCGGCGGTCGGGTACCCGGCGATCAGAATACCAACACCGGGATCCCAAATCGCTGAGAATGCCTACAGCTGTGCCAGGGCTATTCCCACTCGTAGGTTTCCACGACACCCATACAGTGGGAATAGAACCTGCGGCGAGCGCAACGAGCCCATAAGGGGCTTTCTAGCGCTTGCCACGTTGCTAGCAATCTGGCGCCTGTATTCTGACCGTCGGGACCCCAGCCGCCGGCATTCCATACCCAACGCTAATTGCATAGCTAATACCACTTTAAAAAAAAATAAAAAAATCATACAAATATTTTGGATTCTGTCGAACCAAATTAATGATACACGACTGATACTCATAGGATGTGATGTATAAAACTGCACCCAGTAGGAGTAACATTTGGTGGCTGAAAAACGAATGCCTCACGAATCAGAGTATTCCATCGCATTCTCTTATTTTCACGACTTCATTTCAATGCACCTCAGAATAAACAGCATTTCAGCTCTCGGTGATGAGAATATAAATATACAGAGAAATACGGCTCTCCATGCAGAACGCCTTATGTTGCACTGGAAGAGTCATAGGAAAATAAACCCCACTTAGAGTATATTTTCCCTTTAGCATAAACACATTTTCCATACACACATTAATACTGGGAATCAAAAAACTGTAAGAAAAAAGAAAAATGCTTTGCACGTTAATAAATGTATTTAAAAATGGGACGTCTGAGGGAATAACCTTATGTACTTTGAAATGACCGGTTTACTGCGCAAATAAACATATCCAATTCTTGTTTTACACTTTGAAATGACAGCCAGAATTTTTTGAACTTAAAAACAAAAACAAAAAAATGTAAATAAAAATATTAATAGGAGAAAAAAAAAATACAATATGGTAATAAAAGGCTAATGAATTACTATCTATATCTGATAAATATGTATATGCAAGTTTATCAAGCCAGGAAGACTGGCCCATGTGTACATATGTTTTATGTGGGGGAAGGGGGCAAGCGTTAGGTGCGGTGTGAGGTGGGTGTGGTTCATTAGGTTGACATACATTGAGTCGACCACGTTTGGTCGACATGGTCATTATGCCGACATGTGCTAGGTCAACTTGGAAAAAGGTCGACATGAGTTTTCTTACTTTTTTTGGTGTCGTTTTCTTCGTAAAGTGACGGGGGAACCCCAATTAGTGCACGCATGGCTCGCTTCGCTCGTTACCGTTCCCAATTGTAGTCCACGTGGATTGTTAAGTATGAAAAAGGTCAAAAAATGAAAACAATTGTGGAAAAACTCATGTCGACCGGTTTCCATGTTGACCTAATGCATGTCGACCAAACGTGGTCGGCCCAATGTATCTCGACCTAACTCATGTCGATCTAATGACCGCCATCCGTGTGGGATGTTTCCTTTTCCAAGGAATATAACAGAACACAATTCCAAAATGTCAGGATTCCATCACGGAAGCCCCGTTGCCTCATGGTCATTTAATCCATAGTTACCCTTTTCAGTACCGCCAAAGGTCTGAAAGTTGGGCTTCCAGTTGTGCAGGCTCCAGGTGGTGGAAAGCAAAGTCAGGTCACGTAAAGACCTTGAGAACCATAGCAGCTGGGAGATGCCATGTAAAACCCTCGGGCCTACGCTGGGCCAATTGATTAGCTGCAGTTACTAGGTTAAAAAAAAAAAACAACCAAAAATGATGTGCAACATTTACAAAGAAATTAAACCGCATCAATGAAACATACACAGTCGGGATTAATTGATATTTAAGAGAGTGGTTTTTCTGTGCCGGATACAAATGCAATAATGTGCAAAAGACAAATTGTCCTATTGATGGTCGGTGAGGACCATCTACCAAATCTGGTCCTAGGTCATTTGTCAGAGCTTTTTCTAGGCCTACAGAAACTGGACATGTTTTCATTCAGTGCGTAGATTCTGCGGGAGAATTCCTCGAACTCTCCCAAGACTTGGTCGTCACACTCCACAGCTACGGCGTGCTCCACCGGAATGTTGTTGAAAGCCTCCAGCTGATCCCCTGAGGTGGTGAGGTCCGAGGCCTCGGTGCCCAGAATCTCCTCTGCCTGCTCCACCGCGCAGTGCAGATTGCAGGGGAGCCCTTCACTTGTAAACTCCATACTTTCATTCTGCAATAAAGTTCCATTCACGGCGCGGGAAGAGTCAGAAAGTTGCTCGGCCTGGCTGCGTTCGTGGCTATCCGTGGTCGCTAGGCTATCGCCGTTAAGGCTCTCGCAAAGATCTTGGCAAGGGTTTCCTTTGGATGCATCTATGTGGGTCTCCAGCGAGGAGGCGGACTGCCCTTTTTCAAACTGCGACGCCGGAACCAGGATTGCAATGGGGTCTGCGAGCGCGGCTTTGTAGCTGGGAGGCGGGGTTCTGTATTGCACTTTTTCATTCTCGGAACTGGCGCGTTTTCGCTGCTCCCTTTCTGGGGTCGGAGTCCGACTGGAGAAGCCAACATCGTGGCTGCCGAACGCCGAGCTGGCCGGCCTCTTCGGGACAGGGATTGCACTTGAAGTCTGATGTCGATCACTGGAGGAGAAAGAGGAAGAGGAGGGGGGGGATATTACTGATGGGATGGGACTATGTCTAAACGGAGAATGCATTTATGTTTCATATACATCTTATACACGCAGCCTCAAGATAATTTTTTCTATAATATTTGTAATCCTTTCGTGCATGAAACAAACTTTGCGTACATTGAACAATCACAACGCAAAGTTGTCACTACTGTATCTCAGTTGCGCTCTCAAACAAAAAACTCCGTGTATGGGAGACTCAACCGATATACAGTATATATACCTGCCCTTTGACGTCTATCATTCTATCTTGTAGCCACAGCGGCTTGTGTTACATGTCTGCATACTTCTGCAGGAATAAAGTGGGCACAGGTCAGCAGCTTCCATTAAGCGTTCCACGTTGTCCCTTGCTGCGGACTACACTGGAGCTGATCAAGTCTAGTAAATCTTCATCGTCTGGAGCCGACCCAAACCCCACAGCTAAACGGCATGGCCCGAGAGCGCCTCTGCCAAAATGCTTTCAACGTTTATAGTTTCAATCTGCCCTTTTATGGCAAAACCGTGACATCACTGCAGAGAGTGTATAAATGACCGTGTTTGGGTTGGGCCTCTGCCATCTAAAACGCTGCACACTACTCCCAGCCAACGTCACGTCAATTCCACTAAAGAAAACCACAGTCACTTCTCACCTTCCAGCCGGCGGTCTTAGAAAAAAAAAAAAAAAAAAAGGGTGAAAAGAAGAAAAGATACAACAAGAGGAACGAAGTGCTAATGGAGGAGTGACAGAGGCTGCAGCTGACGATACTCCTCTGTTGACATAATTGCTTGTATTATTTATGCCTATAGGTCCTGCTTGTCAGTCAGTCACCATCAGCAAAGTGTCCAGTATGTCCGGAATGTGTTATCAGGCTGCACCGTAAAAGGTTACGCGTCATGGTGTCAGGACAAACGCGTTTGCAGAAGGCTGCAGGTCTGTGAAAATGCATTGGTAGTGATCAAATATGCCACTGTACCCGCATGGATATTCAACAGGGGGGATTGGAGTTCAGCGGCCATCGCAGCCACGCTACAATGTACATGAGCAAGATGTCAGTGCAATGACAATACAATAGTATAAAACACTAGAGTCAGATATAGCACTTATGGTTCTTTGTTCAATTGGGCGTCTAATGGCTTTATAAACACGTATACACATATTCGGAGGATCACATGATACAACTATCCAACAGTTTGGAAAGTGTAATCAAGAAGGTGGGGTGGTGCCTCCAGTTGGGACACACAGTATATAAAACGGCATATAAATAATATATAAAGCAGGAATATCGGATAACAAGGAGCCGTCATGTCGGTCAGTAGATGATTTAAGAGCCCGGCACCCACACACTCACCATCTGACCATCAGCCCGTACTCCATGAACGACTTGAGGTTTGGGAGGGTCTGCCGTAAATCCGGGGTCCCCAATGAGTGTTGGTATCTCAGCTGGAAGAGAAAGGAGAACCGTTATGGATGCTTTATATAAAAGGGTGACAGAATGTGAGCAAAACGAAATAGAAGGTAAAGGACTTGCAGGTGAATCTGACTATGCCTTGGCGGTGGAGGGGTTAAATGTTAAATGGGATTTTAAGATACAATACATACATAGTTACACAGTTGTTTAGGTTGAAAAAAGACAGATGTCCATCGCGTTCAACCTGTATAAAAAATGTTTTTTTTTAATCTTAATTAAATGCTGTATCCTTGGATATTTTTTTCCGCTAGGAATTTATCTAATCCATTTTTAAACTTATTGAAGGAGTCCACCATTACTACCTTCTCTGGCAGAGAATTCCAAATCCTTACTGCTCTTACTGTGAAGAACCCTTTTCGCCGTTGAGTATGGAATTTTTTTTATTCTAACCTCAGGGGGATGTCCTCGTGTCCTATGTAGTATTTTTCTGATAAACAAATTGTTTGATAAATCCTTGTATTGTCTCTTAATGTATTTATATATATATTAATAATGTCCCCTCTCAGTCGCCTCTTTTCCAGTGTGAACATATCTAACCTTTTAAGTCTTTCCTCCTAACCCAGTGCCTCTAACCCCTTAACCAGATTGGTGGCTCGCCTCTGAACCTTTTCGAGCTACAAGATATCCTTATCTAGGGTACAAAATTTGGGCAACAGGTCTCCATTAATGGAAAAGGCAGCGCTCACATATTTAACATGTAAATGGCTTAGCCAGATCTCTCTGGTATTTTCATTCGGCGTCCGATCCTGCCAAATAATTTCCCGACTGATCGCCTTCATATGGAACGGATAAAGCACCACGAGGTATGTGATATTTATTAGTGCTTCTAGAATGCAGATTAAGAAATTATACACAAGATATTCATAAAAGGAGTGTTATTAGGGCGGTGTATAATTGGTGCATAACGAAAGATATATGAAGTTCCTGACTATAAATCAGCTTCAGCTCCAAAAACAGCACATAAAACATGTTCTGAAAGCAATTACGCCACAGGAGAAAGTCTCATGAATGTTAATGAAATATACGTTTTACGGGGCCTTCGCTGCCTGTTCCGTGAGAGGGAGAGCGCAGTGGTACCAGAGATCATAGCGGTCTCCCTCAGCGATACACCGGTATTGTAGGAAGGTCACAGAGAAACTAATGCAAGACGAGGGGGATTTACATGGACATTTTCACAGCATTTTTTTTCCCCTCAGTGACTGTGTGGCTCTCAAATCAGGCCCTTGTACCACCAACAGGTCATGTCTTCAGGATTTTTTTTTTTTTAAATCAGGCACAGGTGAGTTTAGTACTGGAGAACATCCTATAGTGGGTTCAGAGCCAGGGAAGTCTCGGGACGGTATTTTCCCTTCAGCTGTGAGATGGTCCACTGGGAGACCTTAGACCATGGGTGGAGCTTCAAGACAAGAGGTTGAACTGGCCGCCTTCAATAGACCTCATACCACCAAAAACCATACCTGTTCCCTCAGCTGTGATAGAAAGGGAGGTTCACGTACAGATGGGTCCATGTTTATCTTGACCTTTAATATCCTTTTCTTGTAGTCCATAAGGGATATTGGGGGAATTTAGTACGATGGGGTATAGACGGGGCCCAAAGGAACCAGTGCACTTTAAATTTCTTCACTGGGTGTGCTGGCTCCTCCCCTCTATGCCCCCTCCCACAGGCAGTTATAGGTAAAATAGTGCCCGAAGGAGAAAGGACATACTAGAGAGAAGGAACATAACAACGAGTGGTGAGATTTACACACCAGCACAAACGACCAGCAACAGCTGGTAACAAAACAGCAACAGCTGAACAGGTAACCAGAAAAGAGACAAAAAGTCCATGCACTGAGGCGGGCGCCCAATGGGGGTCATTCAGACCTGATCGCTCGCTAGCAGTTCTGATAGTCGCCGCCTATAGGGGAGTGTATTTTAACTGTGCAAGTGTGCGAACGCACGTGCAGCCGAGGGGTACAACTAAACTTTGTGTAGTTTCTGAGTTGCCCAGAACTTACTCAGCCGCTGAGATCACTTCAGTCTGTCCGGGGCCGGAATTGACGTCAGACACCCGCCCTGCAAACGCTTGGACACGCCTGCGTTTTTCCAACCACTCACAGAAAACGGTCAGTTGCCACCCACAAACGCCTTCTGTCAATCTCCTTGCGATCGGCTGTGTGAATGGATTCTTAGTAAAACCCATCGCACAGCAACGATCCGCTTTGTACCCATGTGATGCGCCTGTGCACTGCGGTGCTTACGCATGCGCAGTTCTGCGAAAAAAGCCTGAGGTGACAGCCGTATTATCCGGTGCATCTGAAGATGTGATCCGGACCACTTGCTCAGGAGATCCAATTGAAACGTTCTGGCATGGAACCTTCCATACTGGATCGCCTCGTATGAGGCTACCCTCTACCCCAATAATCTTATGCAAAGATGGATGGATATTCGCGCAGGCCGGAGGACCATTCGGACCATCTCCTGAAGTGTTTTCGCTTTGTCCTCTGGGAGGAATACTTTCTGGGCCAAAGTATCCAGCAACATTCCCAGGAACAGGAGCCGCTGAGTTGGCTCCCTGGATCTTTCTTTTATCAGGAGATCGTCCAGATAAGGGACAATATTGATCCCCTGGACCTGAAGTTGGAACATCATCTCCGCCATCACCTTCTTGAACACCCCTCGGAGCCGTGGACAGGCCGAAGGGTAGCGCCTGGAACTGGTAGTGACCGTTCAAGCAGGGCAAACCTGAACGAACGATGGAGGTAGGCGTCCTTGATATCCAGGGAGACCACAAATTGCTGTTCTTCCAGACCTGCAAACACTGCTCGCAAGGATTCCATCTTGAACTTGAAAACCTTTTAGGTAATGGTTCAAGTATTTTAGATTCAAAATGGGCCTTACCGAACAGTCCGGTTTCGGTTCCACGAACAGGTTGAAGTAGTAACCCTTTGCCTGTCGTTGTAGTGGCACTGGAAAAATGACTCGGGACTGGACCAATGTTAGGATGGCCTGTTGCAGCGTAGCACGCGTATCCTCCAAAGTTGTTAAGCCCGATTTGAAAAATCGTTGGGGAGGAGCACCGTCGAACTCCAGCTTGTAGCCCTGAGAAATTAGGTCCTGTACCCAGGTATCCTGGCAGGAATTTTCCAGGATGCGGCTGAAGTGACACAGCCGAGCTCCCACCACGAGACCCCCTCGGGGTGGGCAGGCACAGTCATGCTGAGGCCTTAGTGGAAGCTGAACTGGTGCTTTGTTCCTGGGAACCTGCAGCTACTGGCTTTCTTGCCTTACCTCTGGTGCCTCTTGCAACGTTTGAGGTGCCTCTGGTTCAAGATCGAAACATAGCGGTCCGAAAGGAATGAGTAGATGGCCCCGGGTAGGAGCGCCTAGTCGGTGGGGCCCCAGAGGGGAGAAAATAAGATATTACTCACCGGTAAATCTATTTCTCGTAGTCCGTAGTGGATGCTGGGAACTCCGTAAGGACCATGGGGAATAGCGGCTCCGCAGGAGACTGGGCACAACTAAAAGGAAGCTTTTAGACTACCTGGTGTGCACTGGCTCCTCCCACTATGACCCTCCTCCAAGCCTCAGTTAGGATACTGTGCCCGGAAGAGCTGACACAATAAGGAAGGATTTTGAATCCCGGGTAAGACTCATACCAGCCACACCAATCACACCGTATAACTTGTGATACTATACCCAGTTAACAGTATGAAATATAACTGAGCCTCTCAACAGATGGCTCAACAATAACCCTTAGTTAGGCAATAACTACATACAAGTATTGCAGACAATCCGCACTTGGGATGGGCGCCCAGCATCCACTACGGACTACGAGAAATAGATTTACCGGTGAGTAAAATCTTATTTTCTCTGACGTCCTAGTGGATGCTGGGAACTCCGTAAGGACCATGGGGATTATACCAAAGCTCCCAAACGGGCGGGAGAGTGCGGATGACTCTGCAGCACCGAATGAGAGAACTCAAGGTCCTCCTCAGCCAGGGTATCAAATTTGTAGAATTTTGCAAACGTGTTTGCCCCTGACCAAGTTGCAGCTCGGCAAAGTTATAAAGCCGAGACCCCTCGGGCAGCCGCCCAAGATGAGCCCACTTTCCTCGTGGAATGGGCTTTTACTGATTTAGGATGCGGCAATCCAGCCGCAGAATGCTCCAGCTGAATTGTGCTACAAATTCAGCGAGCAATAGTCTGCTTAGAAGCAGGAGCACCTATTTTGTTGGGTGCCTACAGGATAAAAAGCGAGTCAGTTTTCCTGACTCCAGCCGTCCTGGAAATATAAATTTTTAAGGCCCTGACTACGTCCAGTAACTTGGAATCTTCCAAGTCCCTAGTAGCCGCAGGCACTACAATAGGTTGGTTTAAGTGAAAAGCTGATACCACCTTAGGGAGAAACTGGGGACGAGTCCTCAATTCTGCCCTATCCATATGGAAAATCAGATAAGGGCTTTTACATGACAAAGCCGCCAATTCTGACACACGCCTGGCCGAAGCCAAGGCCAATAACATGACCACTTTCCACGTGAGATATTTCAAATCCACAGTTTTAAGTGGCTCAAACCAATGAGATTTTAGGAAACTCAACACCACGTTGAGATCCCAAGGTGCCACAGGAGGCACAAAAGGGGGCTGAATATGTAGCACTCCCTTTACAAATGTCTGAACTCCAGGCAGTGAAGCCAGTTCTTTCTGGAAGAAAATCGACAGAGCCGAAATCTGGACCTTAATGGAACCCAAGTTTAAGCCCATAGTCACTCCTGACTGTAGGAAGTGCAGAAAATGACCCAGCTGAAATTCCTCTGTTGGGGCCTTCCTGGCCTCACACCACGCAACATATTTTCGCCAAATACGGTGATAATGGTTTGCGGTTACTTCTTTCCTGGCTTTTATCAGCGTAGGAATGACTTCCTCCGGAATGCCTTTTTCCTTTAGGATCCGGAATTCAACCGCCATGCCGTCAAACGTAGCCGCGGTAAGTCTTGGAACAGACAGGGCCCCTGCTGTAGCAGATCCTGTCTGAGCGGTAGAGGCCATGGGTCCTCTGATATCATTTCTTGAAGTTCTGGGTACCAAGCTCTTCTTGGCCCATCCGGAACCACGAGTATCGTTCTTACTCCTCGTTTTCTAATTATTCTCAGTACCTTTGGTATGAGAGGCAGAGGAGGGAATACATAAACCGACTGGTACACCCACGGTGTCACTAGAGCGTCCACAGCTATTGCCTGAGGGTCCCTTGACCTGGCGCAATATCTAGTTTTTTGTTTAGGCGGGACGCCATCATGTCCACCTGTGGCCTTTCCCAACGGTTTACCAACAGTTGGAAGACTTCTGGATGAAGTCCCCACTCTCCCGGGTGTAGGTCGTGCCCGGAATGAACACTGCTGACAGTACTAAGACGTGATTCTCCGCCCATCAGAGAATCCTTGTGGCTTCTGCCATCGCCATCCTGCTTTTTGTGCCGCCCTGTCGGTTTACAAGGGCGACTGCCGTGATGTTGTCTGATTGGATCAGTACCGGCTGGTTTTGAAGCAGAGGCCTTGCCAGACTTAGGGCATTGTAAATGGCCCTCAGTTCCAGAATATTTATGTGTAGAGACGACTCCTGACTTGACCAAAGTCCTTGGAAATTTCTTCCCTGTGTGACTGCCACCCAGCCTCGAAGGCTGGCATCCGTGGTTACCAGGACCCAGTCCTGTATGCCGAATCTGCGGCCCTCTTGAAGGTGAGCACTCTGCAGCCACCACAGTAGAGATACCCTGGTCCTTGGAGACAGGGTTATCAGCCGATGCATCTGAAGATGCGATCCCGACCACTTGTCCAAGAGGTCCCACTGAAAGGTTCTTGCATGGAACCTGCCAAATTTAATTTTGCTTCGTAAGAAGCTACCATTTTTCCCAGGACTCGTGTGCAGTGATGCACCGATACCTGTTTTGGTTTCAGGAGGTCTCTGACTAGAGATGACAGCTCCTTGGCTTTCTCCTGCGGGAGAAACACTTTTTTCTGTTCTGTGTCCAGAACCATCCCCAGGAACAGTAGGCGTGTGGTAGGAACCAGCTGTGACTTTGGAATGTATAGAATCCATCCGTGCTGTTGTAGCACTTCCCGAGATAGTGCTACTCCGACCAACAACTGCTCCTTGGACCTCGCCTTTATAAGGAGATCGTCCAAGTACGGGAAAATTAAAACTCCCTTTTTTCGAAGGAGTATCATCATTTCTGCCATTACCTTGGTAAAGACCCTCGGTGCCGTGGACAGTCCAAACGGCAGTGTTTGGAATTGGTAATGGCAATCCTGTACCACAAATCTGAGGTACTCCTGGTGAGGATGGTAAATGGGGACATGTAGGTAAGCATCCTTGATGTCCAGGGATACCATGTAATCCCCCTCCTCCAGGCTTGCAATAACCGCCCTGAGCGATTCCATCTTGAACTTGAATTTTTTTATGTATGTGTTCAAGGATTTCAAATTTAAAATGGGTCTCACCGAACCGTCCGGTTTCGGTACCACAAACAGTGTGGAATAGTAACCCCGTCCTTGTTGAAGTAGGGGCACCTTGACTATCACCTGCTGGGAATACAGCTTGTGAATTGCCTCTAGCACAGTCTCCCTGCCTGAGGGAGTTGTCGGCAAGGCAGATTTGAGGAAACGGCGGGGGGGGAGACGCCTCGAATTCCAGCTTGTACCCCTGAGATACTACTTGAAGGATCCAGGGATCCACCTGTGAGCGAGCCCACTGATCGCTGAAATTTTTGAGGCGGCCCACCACCCTACCTGGCTACGCCTGTGGAGCCCCCGCGTCATGCGGTGGACTCAGAGGAAGCGGGGGAAGAATTTTGATTCTGGGAACTGGCTGACTGGTGCAGCTTTTTCCCTCTTCCCTCGTCTCTGTGCAGAAAGGAAGCGCCTTTGACCCGCTTGCTTTTCTGAAGCCGAAAGGACTGTACCTGAAAATACAGTGCTTTCTTAGGCTGTGAGGAAACCTGAGGTAAAAAAATTTCTTCCCAGCTGTTGCTGTGGATACGAGGTCCCAGAGACCATCCCCAAACAATTCCTCACCTTTATAAGGCTCTATGTGCCTTTTAAAGTCAGCATCACCTGTCCAGTGTCGGGTCTCTAATACCCTCCTGACAGAATGGACATTGCATTAATTCTGGATGCCAGCCGGCAAAATATCCCTCTGTGCATCCCTCCAATATAAGACGACGTTTTATGTTTGCAAAATAGTATCCCTGTTTGACAGGGTTACAGACCACGCTGCAGCAGCACTATCTGCAGGTCTCAGTCTAGTACCTGAGTGTGTAAATACAGACTTCAGGATAGCCTCCTGCTTTTTATCAGCAGGTACCTTCAAAGTGGCCGTATCCTAAGACGGCAGTGCCACCTTTTTTGACAAACGTGTGAACGCCTTATCCACCCTAGGGGATATCACCCAGCGTAACTTATCCTCTGGCGGGAAAGGGTACGCCATCAGTAACTTTTTAGAAATTACCAGTTTCTTATCGGGGGAACCCACGCTTTTTCACACTTCATTCACTCATTTGATGGGGGAACAAAACACTACCTGCTTTTTCTCCCCAAACATAAAACCCTTTTTTAGTGGTACTTGGGTTAATGTCAGAAATGTGTAACACATTTTTTTATTGCCGGGATCATGTAACGGATGTTCCTAGTGGATTGTGTATATGTCTCAACCTCGTCGACACTGGAGTCAGACTCCGTGTCGACATCTGTGTCTGCCATCTGAGGGAGCGTTTGAGCCCCTGATGGCCTTTGAGACGCCTGGGCAGGCGCGGGCTGAGAAGCCGGCTGTCCCATAGCTGTTACGTCATCCAGCCTTTTATGTAAGGAGTTGACACTGTCGGTTTATACCTTCCACCTATCCATCCACTCTGGTGTCGGCCCCACAGGGGGCGACATCACATTTATCGGCATCTGCTCTGCCATCACATAAGCTCCTCATCAAACGTGTCGACACAGCCGTACCGACACACCGCACACACACAGGGAATGCTCTGACTGAGGACAGGACCCCACACAGCCTTTTGGGGAGACAGAGAGAGAGTATGCCAGCACACACCAGAGCGCTATATAATTTAGGGATTAACACTATATTGAGTGAATTTTTCCCAATAGCTGCTTGTATATACAATATTGCGCCTAAATTTAGTGCCCCCCCTCTCTTTTTAACCCTTTGAGCCTGCAAACTACAGGGTAGAGCCTGGGGAGCTGTCTTCCAGCTGCACTGTGAAGAGAAAATGGCGCCAGTGTGCTGAGGGAGATAGCTGACTTTTCTCCCGCTTTTTTATGGATTCTGGCAGGGGTATTTATCACATATATAGCCTCTGGGGCTATATATTGTGATATATTTGCCAGCCAAGGTGTTTTTATTGCTGCTCAGGGCGCACCCCCCCCAGCGCCCTGCACCCTCAGTGACCGGAGTGTGAAGTGTGCATGAGGAGCAATGGCGCACAGCTGCAGTGCTGTGCGCTACCTTGGTGAAGACTGATGTCTTCTGCCGCCGATTTTCCGGACCTCTTCTTGCTTCTGGCTCTGTAAGGGGGACGGCGGCGCGGCTTCGGGAACGAACACCAAGGCCAGTTCCATGCGGTCGATCCCTCTGGAGCTAATGGTGTCCAGTAGCCTAAGAAGCCCAAGCTAGCTGCAAGCAGGTAGGTTCGCTTCTTCTCCCCTTAGTCCCTCGATGCAGTGAGCCTGTTGCCAGCAGGTCTCACTGTAAAATAAAAAACCTAAAATAAACTTTCTTTCTAGGAGCTCAGGAGAGCCCCTAGTGTGCATCCAGCTCGGCCGGGCACAGAAATCTAACTGAGGCTTGGAGGAGGGTCATAGTGGGAGGAGCCAGTGCACACCAGGTAGTCTAAAAGCTTTCTTTTAGTTGTGCCCAGTCTCCTGCGGAGCCCCTATTCCCCATGGTCCTTACGGAGTTCCCAGCATCCACTAGGACGTCAGAGAAACGTGGAATTCCCCACAGAAGCTTCGGAAATCCACGAAACCAACTCAACCCTGAATAGCCACTCCCCTGAGAAATGGATAGACATCACACTACGCTTGGAATCCGCGTCCGCTATCCACTGGCGCAGCCATAAAGCTCTGCGCGCTGACACTGCCACGGCAGTAGTACTCACAGTAATAGCGCCTATCTCTTTAACAGAGTTGCACAGGACGCGTGCAGCATCTTGAATGTGTTTGATCAGAGTAACCATACTCACCAGAAACATATCCCCGCGAGGCCCTCTTGAACTGGCCCGGCCAGGTGTGAATGATGTGTCAACCAGCAACCCGCTATCACGGTCTTTGTGATATACCAGTTGCTGTGGAATAGACTTCAGTGTAGTCTTCTGGCTTTCTATCCCCAGGGTCCTTCAAAGCCGAGGAGCCAGGGACGGGTAACGCCACCTCTTTAGACAGGCGTGAGATAGATGTCAACAGCCGGGGGATCTTCACAGTTTTTCCTGCCTTCAGGAGAAAATGGGAAAGTGTCAAGAAGCGTTTGGCCACCTGGAATTTTTTATCAGGATTTTTCCAGGTCAACTATAAACATATCATCTAATTCCTTAGAATCAGAGAAAGTGACACTAACCTTTTTCTGTGAGGAGAAAAACAACTGCTTTACTGCATCGTCTTCTACTGGGAGTTTTAACACATCCCTGATAGCAATTATGAGGGGCTCAAGCCCTTGTGCAAGAGATGAATCCTCAATAATAGGGTCCAGCTCCTCCCCCCTCCTTCTGTCCCTCTTCATCAGTTACTGAGAGTAAGCAGGCAGACCACATGTATGTAGCCCTGAGCTAGAGAGAAGGGTCTGTCCCGTGCCTCTTGCAGCCAGGTCTGCTACAGCCAGCTGCAGTCGTTGTGTCTTATGACTATTTGCAGAGGGCTGAGAGAACATGTCCGCCATCCAGAGAGTTTAACCAGGATGGCTGCTGCACCTTACCGCACCCATCTGAATAAAGCACAGACCAGAACTGAAGAAGAAACATGGAACCACAAGATAGTGGAGTACCTGCTGTCACTTTAGGCCCACACACTTCATGCATTTCTTACTTTCCCATTATCCTCTTAAAATACTATTAATCATGTGATCGAGGGGACGTCAGAAAGCCACTGTCAGGTGTATACACATTTATTACATAGGAGATGCCTATAGTGTACCTAGAGGGTACAAAAGGCGCCTCATTACAAGACTAGACTGAGGCTTTGACATGCCACGGATCTCTAAAAATGCATAAAAAACAATGAACTACTGCCAGCCCTCTCCACACGCTGAAAATGGTCTCACCCTTAAAATCCTATATTATTATTTTTGAGGCCTTACTAGGCAGCCGGTAAACCTGCATCCCTCCTGCACACTTCACTTTGTGCATACGGGACTGAAATGACGACACAGCGATGTAGAGAGCCGGTCACGATTGAGCCACAAATTGAAGGAGTAGTTTGCTATTGTAACCACATGCAAAGTGGAAATGATCTGAAGACGCGTGGCAGACGGCAACAGTAGCACGTGCACGAAGTTTATGCCAGGCGCTTATGTCCAACCTGCGGCCAGGTTTTAACCATGTGATTTGCAACAAATGCATTCAATACCAGGCGTCGATAAAACTGCTAGAATCTTATACAGCAGAATCAATTCACACACACCAAAAATAAAAATGTTTTTTTAAACCAGTACAAGAAAGCAGGATATAGGCCTGAGCAACAATGAAACCATCGACCAGCATCAGTGGAAAATTTGCAAGAGTACACTAGTGCTAGGGGACCATCGTCCCCAGTTCTCAGACCTACATGAGGATACCATGCCAATCCAGGTGCAAGTGGCTGAATCTGGCAAATCTGCATGGGCGACACTCTTCTGGGCATGCTCAGGTAGCGTAGAACTCAGTCAGGCCTAGGTCCACAGTGTTTACTAGACCGGGTGGAATCCTCACGTAGTCCACAATGAACAACCAGAACCGTTCAGGTACTGCCAAGAGAAGGTAGAAAACTTTACACACCTCCCATACCTCTGCGATAATCACAGGCCAAATGCAAACATGTAGCCTATAAGTGGCACAGGTCCACAGAAACTGGTGCAAACTGAATCTGCAGTGCACAAGGTAGTATATGAATATACTGTATCAATTATTAACTACAGGATGGCCATCAAAAAGCTAATAAACATGGAGTACCCCTTTAAAAACGTAAGCAGAATAAAAATAAATAAGAATTTACTCACCGGTAATTCTATTTCTCGTAGTCCGTAGTGGATGCTGGGACTCCGTAAGGACCATGGGGGGAATAGACGGGCTCCGCAGGAGACATGGGCACTTTAAGAAAGAACTGAACTCTGGGTGTGCACTGGCTCCTCCCTCTATGCCCCTCCTCCAGACCTCCGTTACAGAAACTGTGCCCAGAGGAGATGGACACTACGAGGAAAGGATTTTGATAATCCAAGGGCAAGATTCATACCAGCCACACCAATCACACCGTATAACTTGTGATAAACTACCCAGTTAACAGTATGAACAAACAATATAGTCTCGGTCCAAACCGATGAAACTACAACATAACCCTTATGTAAGCAATAACTATATACAAGTCTTACAAAAGAAGTCCGCACTTGGGACGGGCACCCAGCATCCTCTACGGACTACGAGAAATAGATTTACCGGTAGGTGTAAAATCTTATTTTCTCTAACGTCCTAGAGGATGCTGGGACTCCGTTAGGACCATGGGGATTATACCAAAGCTCCCAAACGGGCAGGAGAGTGCGGATGACTCTGCAGCACCGATTGAGCAAACAGGAGGTCCTCCTCAGCCAGGGTATCAAACTTATAGAACTTTGCAAAGGTGTTTGATCCCGACCAAGTAGCAGCTCGGCACAACTGTAAAGCCGAGACCCCTCGGGCAGCCGCCCAGGAAGAACCCACTTTCCTAGTGGAATGGGCCCTAACTGATTTTGGCAACGGCAATCCTGCCGAAGAATGCGCCTGCTGATTCGTGTTACAGATCCAGCGAGCAATAGTCTGCTTTGAAGCAGGAGCGCCAACCTTGTTGGCAGCATATAGAACAAACAATGCTTCTGTCTTCCTGACCCTTTCTGTTCTGGCCACATAAATCTTCAAAGCCCTGACCACATCAAGGGACTCGGAATCCTCCAAGTCCCGCGTAGCCACAGGCACGACAATAGGTTGGTTCATATGAAAGGATGAGACCACCTTAGGCAGGAATTGAGGACGGGTCCGCAATTCCGCTCTATCCATATGGAAAACCAGATAGGGGCTTTTATGTGATAAAGCCGCCAATTGCGAAACTCGCCTAGGCAAAGCCAAGGCTAACAACATGACCACCTTCCAGGTGAGATATTTCAACTCCACTGTCTTAAGTGGTTCAAACCAATGTGACTTAAGGAACCGTAACACCACGTTAAGGTCCCAAGGCGCCACCGGAGGTACAAAAGGAGGCTCAATATGCAGTACTCCCTTCACAAACGTCTGTACTTCAGGAAGAGAAGCCAATTCTTTTTGGAAGAAAATGGATAAGGCCGAAATTTGAACCTTTATAGATCCTAATTTCAGGCCCAAGTTCACTCCAGTTTGAAGGAAGTGAAGAAGACGGCCCAAATGGAACTCCTCCGTAGGAGCATTCCTGGCCTCACACCAGGAAACATATTTTCGCCATATTCGGTGATAATGTTTTGATGTCACTTCCTTCCTAGCCTTAATCAGGGTAGGAATGACCTCCTCCGGAATACCCTTTTCCGCTAGGATCCTGCGTTCAACCGCCATGCCGTCAAAAAAGCAGCCGCGGTAAGTCTTGGAACAGACAAGGCCCCTGCTGCAGCAGGTCCTGTCTTAGAGGAAGAGGCCACGGATCTTCTGTGAGCAACTCTTGCAGATCCGGATACCAAGTCCTTTGTGGCCAATCTGGAACAATGAGGATTGTTCTCACCCTTCTTAGTCGTATTATTCTCAACACCTTGGGTATGAGAGGTAGAGGAGGGAACACATAGACCGATCTGAACACCCATGGTGTCACCAGGGCGTCTACAGCTACCGCCTGAGGGTCTCTTGACCTGGCGCAATATCGTTTTAGTATTTTGTTGAGACGGGACGCCATCATGTCTATTTGAGGCAGTCCCCACCGACTCACGATCTGCGCAAAGACTTCCTGATGAAGTCCCCACTCTCCCGGATGCAGGTCGTGTCTGCTGAGGAAGTCCGCTTCCCAGTTGTCAACTCCCGGGATGAACACTGCTGACAGTGCGCTTACATGACCTTCCGTCCAGTGAAGAATCCTGGTGGCTTCTGCCATTGCCACTCTGCTCCTTGTGCCGCCTAGGCGGTTTACATGAGCCACTGCTGTGACATTGTCCGACTGAATCAAAACCGGTCTGTTGCAAAGTAATTCTTCCGCTTGACGCAGGCCGTTGTATATGGCCCTCAACTCCAGGACGTTGATGTGGAGACAAGTCTCTAGACTTGACCAGAGACCTTGGAAATTTCTTCCCAGTGTGACTGCTCCCCAACCTCGGAGGCTCGCATCCGTGGTTACCAGGATCCAGTCCTGAATGCCGAACCTGCGGCCCTCTAGGAGGTGAGCACTGTGCAGCCACCACAGGAGAGATACCCTGGCTCTGGGAGTCAGGGTGATCCTTTGATGCATGTGTAGTAGGTCCCATTGAAAAGTCCTCGCATGGAACCTGCCGAAGGGGATATGGCCTCGTAAGATGCCACCATCTTCCCCAGGACACGTGTGCAGTGATGTACCGAAACCTTTTTTGGCTTTAATAGGTTCCTGACCAGAGCCATGAGCTCCTGAGCCTTTTCCATCTGAAGAAAAACCTTTTTCTGGTCTGTGTCCAGAATCAGGCCCAAAAAGGTCAGACGCGTTGTAGGAACCAGTTGGGACTTCGGAAGATTAAGAATCCAACCGTGCTGCTGTAACGTCTTCACAGACAGTGACACGCTGTCCAGTAACTTCTCCCGAGATCTCGCCTTTATGAGGAGATCGTCCAAGTATGGGATAATTGTGACACCCTGCTTGCGCAGGAGCACCATCATTTCCGCCATTACCTTGGTGAAAATTCTCGGGACCATGGAAAGCCCAAACGGCAACGTCTGAAATTGGTAATGACAGTCCTGTACTGCAAATCTCAGGAACGCCTGGTGAGGAGGGAAGATCGGAACATGAAGGTATGCATCCTTTATGTCCAGGGACACCATCCAATCCCCCCCTTCCAGGCTGGCGATGACCGCTGTGAGCGATTCCATCTTGAACTTTTTCAAGTACAGATTTAGGGATTTTAGATTCAAAATGGGTCTGACCGAACCGTCCGGTTTCGGGACCACAAACAGGGTAGAGTAATACCCCTTTCCTTGCTGGAGAAGAGGAACTTTGATGATCACCTGTTGAAGATACAATTTTTGAATTGCAGTCAACACTAACTCCCTCTCTGACGGAGAAGCTGGTAGAGCAGATTTGAAAAACCGGCGAGGAGGCACCTCTTCGAATTCCAGCCTGTATCCCTGAGAAACAATCTCTATTGCCCAGGGATCCACCTGTGAGTGAACCCAGACTTGGCTGAAAAGTCGAAGACGTGCCCCCACTTGAGCTGACTCCCCCAGGGAAGCCCCAGCGTCATGCGGTGGATTTTGCAGACGTAGGGGAGTACTTCTGCTCCTGGGAACTAACTGTGTGCAGCTTTTTTCCCTTGCCTTTACCCCTGGCAAGAAAGGACGATCCCCGTACCTTCTTGCTTTTATTTGAACGAAAGGACTGCTTTTGATAATAAGGTGCCTTCTTATTATGTTGCGGGGGAACATAAGGTAAGAAATTCGATTTACCGACCGTAGCAGGAGAGACCAGGTCCGAGAGGCCTTCTCCAAACAACTCCCCTCCCTTGTAAGGTAACGACTCCATATGCCGCTTTAAGTCGGCATCCCCCGACCACTGTCGGGTCCACAAGAGTCGCCTAGCAGAAATAGACATAGCATTTATTCTGGAGCTTAGTAAACAAATGTCTCTTTGAGCATCCCTCATATATAAAGCAGCATCTTTGATATGCTCTAGGGTCATTAGAATGGTATCCTTATCTAGGGTGTCAATCTCCGTAGATAAGGAATCTGTCCATGCTGCGACAGCACTACAAACCCAGGCCGATGCCATAGCCGGTCTAACAATAGTACCGGAATGTGTGTAAATGTACTTCTTAGTAACCTCCTGCTTACGATCAGCAGGATCCTTGAGGGTAGCTGTATCCTGGGAAGGCAGCGCCACCTTCTTGGATAAGCGTGTCAGCGCCTTGTCTACTTTAGGCGAAGATTCCCATCGTATCCTGTCCTTTTGTGGAAAGGGATACGCCATAAGAATCCTTTTGGGAACTTGTAGTCTCCTATCTGGAGATTCCCAAGCCTTTTCGCACAATTCGCTTAGCTCAAATGAGGACGGAAAAGTGACCTCAGGCTTTTTCCCTTTATACACGTGTACCCTCGTGTCAGGGACAGGGGGTTCTTCAGTGATATGCAAAACCTCTTTAATGGCAATAATCATGTAACGAATACCTTTTGCCACCTTTGGCTGTAATTTTGCATCCTCATAGTCGACACTTGAATCTGAATCCGTGTCGGTATTCGTGTCAGTAATCTGGGAGATAGTGCTTTTTTGAGACCCAGAAGGTCCCGGTGCCACTGGGGCAGGCATGGTCTGACTACCTGACTGCTCCCTAGCCTCCGCCTTGTCTAACCTCTTATGCAATAAATTTACATTTGCATTCAAGACATTCCACATATCCACCCAGTCCGGTGTCGGCGTTGCCGACGGCGACCTGACAATCATGCACTCCCCCTCCTCCTTAGGTGAGCCTTCATCGTCAAACATGTCGACACACACGTACCGACACACTCCACACACACAGGGAATCTCTTATCTGAAGACAGGTTCCCCCCTAGGCCCTTTGGAGAGACAGAGAGAGAGTATGCCAGCACACACCCCAGCGCTATATGACCCAGGAAAAAACACAGAATGTTTTACCCAGTAGCGCTGCTGTAATGTATAATCGCCAAATATGTGCCCCCCCTCTACTTTTAAACCCTCTTTCACCGTGTGTCAAGCAAGGGAGAGTCCGGGGAGCTTCCTCTCAGCAGTGCTGTGGAGAGAAAATGGCGCTGGCGAGTGCTGAGGGAGAAGCCCCGCCCCCTCGGCGGCAGGCTTCTGTCCCGCTCAAACTTAATAAAATATGGCGGGGGCTCTTTTACATACATGTACAGTGCCCACTTGTACATGTATATAGTCATCTGCCATAGGAGAGGTATTCTATTGCTGCCCAGCGCGCGCCCCCTGCGCCCTGTACCCTTACAGTGACCGGAGTGTGTGAGGTGATGTGGAGCAATGACGCACAGCTGCAGTGCTGTGCGTTACCTCAGTGAAGCACCCGAAGGCTTCTGCCGCCTCAGTAGTCTTCTTTCTTCGTTTCTTCCGGCTCTGTGAGGAGAACAGCGGCGCGGCTCTGGGATGAACGCCCAGGACGAACCTGTGTTCCACTCCCTCTGGAGCTAATGGTGTCCAGTAGCCGAGAAGCAGAGCCTATCATTTAAGTAGGTCTGCTCCTCTCTCCTCAGTCCCTCGATGCAGGGAGTCTGTTGCCAGCAGAGCTCCCTGAAAATAAGAAAAAAACCTAACATAATGCTTTCTTCGCAGGAAACTCAGGAGAGCTCCCAGCAGTGCACCCATCTTCCTCTGGGCACAGTCTTAAACCGAGGTCTGGAGGAGGGGCATAGAGGGAGGAGCCAGTGCACACCCAGAGTCAAAGTCTTTCTTAAAGTGCACGTCTCCTGCGGAGCCAGTCTATTCCCCCCATGGTCCTTACGGAGTCCCAGCATCCTCTAGGACGTTAGAGAAAATTTGAGTACCTTTATCTAGTAATAAGATTGCACATTAATGACTTCCGTTAAATAGATTTGGCCAAAACAAGAATCAAATCTGGAAATCTGAGCAGCCATTTACAAGAGTTTCTCCTTTAAATCGAATGAACAATAATCTGCAGTATCTGCTCATATTTGGCTATTTTACCAAAGATAATAGTGACAGATCATTAGTCTTCAATGAGCACTGAACACGGAGATCTTAAGAGGCCTGTTCCTCTTGTATTTAGTAGAAGTCATTTATGAAGAACACAGAAATGAACATTTGTTTTCTTTTAGGAGAGGGTCAGTAAAGAAAAACACCATCAATTGCCTTTTACTCCATCAGTCATCTTGTCCAGTGTCTAATTTATTTTGTCCAATAACATCGGTGTCTTGTAGGCAAGTGTGAGAGCCCAACGCGGACTAACAAATATCAGCCACCAGTCCCTGTGTCCGACACTGTCCGCCCTGATGGGCAGATCCACGGGCCGCTAAATAAGCACTAAGTGATAACAAGGTGGAAACAATGAGAAAAAGACAAAATGCACAAAGAACGTTTAGTTACCGCAATGTTTTTTTGTGAAGATCATGTTAAGTATTTTGCAACCCTTTAAAAGAGTGCAGCGGCCGAGAAAATGACACGATTAAAAAAAAAATGGCTTTGACCCATGCCACGAGATCTCGGCCAAGGAATTCACAGTTCTGTGTAGTAATCATACATGTCAGGAATTGTTTTCCTTCTGTAAAGATAAATTGGTTGCATGCAGGACATCAAGAGAAGGACTTGGCAAAATGTATTCTCTGTAAACTATGATCTGTGAAAAGGCTGCAAACTGCTTCAACTATTCAGTGAAAAATGGTTTCCAGAGAGAGACAGAGTACGGGCAATATCTAGAAAGCAGAAGGAACGGGAAGATATTATTCTTGGCGCGTGAGAAGTCAAGTGGATAGAACGGTATCGTAACTGCCTAAGACTGGGGTGTCCTGTAGGATCTCTATCTGATGGAGGGGAGACGCAGGACGAAATTTGTGCACAGAAGGAAATCTCTTTCGCAGTGCAGGACTCCAATAACATCTATCGATCTCTCTCTCTCTACATACATATATTATATATATATATATATATATATATATTTTTTTTTAAAGGATTTAAAAGCACTGATGCTTTGGACTTTTGTGAGCCGACACTAAAGCTTTGGAAAAGGGGTCCAAAAAGGGAATAGTCCACCTTAACTTGTTAGGTTTCCCAAGACTCTTGGGCACTGTGACACTGTATAACAAGTAATACAAACCACACATAGGACAAAAGAAGAGGCTGATGGCGGTGGTACAGAAATGACGCAGCGTAGAGAGGACCCAGGTCTTGACAGTTCACGGTGTAGAGGAAGTGGGCAATGCAGAGACAATAGGAGGAGCCTGAGGGGCTGTACTTGTTCGTGCACCCATTGCGGGGAGCAGCACAGGCGACGTCTCAGCGGTGGGAGCGACAGGACGTTCTCAGTAAGGGGCGAGGCACAGGTCAGTGTACAAGGGGGACTGGAATGTGAGGGTCAGTAGCCCGAATTGGATTCTAGAGGTTATGGGGAGCCAGTGTAAGGATCTGTAGAACGGTGCAAAGGATCATCAATACCACTCACGCCTAAACCTTATTTGTGGGTTTAAAAGGATTCCAGAATTAAATCTGAAATAGGAATTCATCAACGTCCTTAACGGTTACCATATTATTTAGCCTTTGGAAAAAATAAGAATTTACTCACCGGTAATTCTATTTCTCGTAGTCCGTAGTGGATGCTGGGAACTCCGTAAGGACCATGGGGAATAGACGGCTCCGCAGGAGACTGGGCACATCTAAAGAAAGATTTAGGACTATCTGGTGTGCACTGGCTCCTCCCCCTATGACCCTCCTTCAAGCCTCAGTTAGGACACTGTGCCCGGAAGAGCTGACACAATAAGGAAGGATTTTGAATCCCGGGTAAGACTCATACCAGCCACACCAATCACACGTATAACTCGTGATAGGAACCCCGGTTAACAGTATGATAACAAAAGGAGCCTCTGAACAGATGGCTCGCAATAATAACCCGATTTGTGTAACAATAACTATTTACAAGTATTGCAGACAATCCGCACTTGGGATGGGCGCCCAGCATCCACTACGGACTACGAGAAATAGAATTACCGGTGAGTAAATTCTTATTTTCTCTGACGTCCTAGTGGATGCTGGGAACTCCGTAAGGACCATGGGGATTATACGAAAGCTCCCAAACGGGCGGGAGAGTGCGGACGACTCTGCAACACCGAATGAGAGAACTCAAGGTCCTCCTCAGCCAGGGTATCAAATTTGTAGAATTTTGCAAACGTGTTTGCCCCTGACCAAGTAGCAGCTCGGCAAAGTTGTAAAGCCGAGACCCCTCGGGCAGCCGCCCAAGATGAGCCCACCTTCCTTGTGGAATGGGCTTTTACAGATTTAGGCTGCGGTAGTCCCACCGCAGAATGCGCCAGCTGAATAGTGCTACAAATCCAGCGCGCGATAGTCTGCTTAGAAGCAGGAGCACCCAGTTTGTTGGGTGCATACAGGATAAACAGCGAGTCAGTTTTCCTGACTCCAGCCGCCCTGGAAACATAAATTTTCAGGGCCCTGACTACGTCCAGTAACTTGGAATCCTCCAAGTTCCCAGCAGCCGCAGACACCACAATAGGCTGGTTCTAGTGAAACGCTGATACCACCTTCGGGAGAAACTGAGGACGAGTCCTCAATTCTGCCCTATCCATATGGAAAATCAGATAAGGGCTTTTATAGGACAAAGCCGCCAATTCTGACACACGCCTGGCCGAAGCCAGGGCCAACAGCATGACCACTTTCCACGTGAGATATTTCACATCCACAGTCTTAAGTGGTTCAAACCAATGTGATTTCAGGAACTCCAAAACCACATTGAGATCCCAAGGTGCCACTGGGGGCACAAAAGGAGGCTGAATATGCAGAACTCCCTTGACAAAAGTCTGAACTTCAGGCAGGGAAGCCAGTTCTTTCTGGAAGAAAATCGACAGGGCCGAAATCTGGACCTTAATGGACCCCAATTTGAGGCCCAACGTTACCCCTGCTTGTAGGAAATGCAGGAATCGACCCAGTTGAAATTCCTCCGTTGGGGCCTTCCTGGCCTCACACCAAGCAACATATTTTCGCCAATGCGGTGATCATGTTTTGCGGAGACATCCTTCCTGGCTTTGATCAGGGTAGGGATGACTTCCTCCGGAATGCCCTTTTCCTTCAGGATCCGGTGTTCAACCGCCATGCCGTCAAAAGCAGCCGCGGTAAGTCTTGGAACAGACAGGGCCCCTGCTGCAGCAGGTCCTGTCTGAGCGGCAGAGGCCAAGGGTCCTCTGAAAGCATCTCTTGAAGTTCCGGGTACCAAGCTCTTCTTGGCCAATCCGGAACCACGAGTATAGGTTTCACTCCTCGCCTTCGTATTACCTTGGGAATGAGAGGCAGAGGAGGAAACACATAAACCGACTGGTACACCCACGGTGTTACTAGAGCGTCCACAGCGATCGCCTGAGGGTCCCTTGACCTGGCGCAATATCTTTTTAGCTTTTTGTTGAGGCGGGACGCCATCGTGTCCACCTGTGGTCTTTCCCACCGGTTTACCAGTATTTGGAAGACTTCTGGATGAAGTCCCCATTCTCCCGGGTGGAGGTCGTGCCTGCTGAGGAAGTCTGCTTCCCAGTTGTCCACTCCCGGAATGAACACTGCTGTCAGTGCTAACACATGATTTTACGCCCATCGGAGAATCCTTGTGGCTTCTGCCATTGCCCTCCTGCTTCTTGTGCCGCCCTGTCTGTTTACATGGGCGACCGCCGTGATGTTGTCTGATTGGATCAGTACCGGCTGGTTCTGAAGCAGGGGCCTTGCTTGGCTTAGGGCATCGTAAATGGCCCTTAGCTCCAGAATATTTATGTGAAGCGAAATCTCCCGATTTGACCACAGTCCTTGGAAATTTCTTCCCTGTGTGACTGCCCCCCAGCCCCGAAGGCTGGCATCCGTGGTCACCAGGACCCAGTCCTGTATTCTGAATCTGCGGCCCTCTAGTAGATGAGCCCTCTGCAGCCACCACAGCAGCGACACCCTGGTCCTTGCCGACAGGGTTATCCGCTGTTGCATCTGGAGATGGGACCCGGACCATTTGTCCAACAGGTCCCACTGGAAAGTCCTTGCGTGGAACCTTCCGAATGGAATTGCTTCGTAAGAAGCTACCATTTTTCCCAGGACTCGTGTGCATTGATGTACCGACACCTGTCCCGGTTTTAGGAGGTCTCTGACTAGAGATGACAACTCCTCGGCTTTTTCCACTGGAAGAAACACTTTTTTCTGGTCTGTGTCCAGAATCATTCCCAGGAACAGAAGACGTGTCGTCGGGACCAGCTGTGACTTGGGAATATTGAGAATCCAGCCGTGCTGTTGTAGCACTTCCCGAGAAAGTGCTACCCCCACTACCAACTGTTCCTTGGACCTCGCCTTTATCAGGAGATCGTCCAAGTACGGGATAATTAAAACTCCCTTCTTGCGAAGGAGTATCATCATTTCGGCCATTACCCTGGTAAAGACCCTCGGTGCCGTGGATAACCCAAACGGCAGCATCTGGACTGATAGTGACAGTCCTGTACCACAAATCTGAGGTACTCCTGGTGAGGGGGGTAAATGGGGACATGTAGGTACGCATCCTTGATGTCCAGGGAGACCATGTAATCCCCCTCGTCCAGGATCGCAATAACCGCCCTGAGCAATTCCATCTTGAACTTGAACCTTTTGATAAGTGTTCAAGGATTTTAAATTTAAGATGGGCCTCACCGAACCGTCCGGTTTCGGTACCACAAACATTGTGGAATAGTAACCCTTTCCTTGCTGAAGGAGGGGTACCTAGACAATCACTTGCTGTGAACACAGTTTCTGGATAGCCACCAACACTGCCTCCCTGACAGAGGGAGTTGCTGGTAAGGCAGATTTTAGAAAATGGCAGGGGGGGGGGGGAACGTCTCGAATTCCAGCCTGTACCCCTGAGATACTACTTGAAGGATCCAGGGATCCACCTGTGAGAGAGCCCACTGTGTGCTGAAATTTCTGAGACGGGCCCCCACCGTACCCGGGTCCGCCTGTGAAGCCCCAGCGTCATGCTGTGGATTTACCGGACGCGGGGGAGGACTTTTGCTCTTGGGAACTGGCTGTATGCTGCAGCTTTTTCCCTCTACCTTTGCTTCTCGGCAGAAAGGATGCGCCTCGAGCCCTCGTGTTTATGGGGCCGAAAGGACTGTACTTGATAATACGGTGCTTTCTTTTGCTGTGGGGTAGCCTGTGGCAAAAATGTCGATTTCCCAGCCGTAGCTGTGGAAACGAGGTCTGAAAGACCATCCCCAACAGTTCCACCCCTCAGCAAAATATTGTCCCTATCCAGGGTATCAATATTATCCGACAGGGAATCTGACCACGCAGCAGCAGCACTGCACATCCATGCTGATGCAATCGCTGGTCGTAATATAATGCCCGTGTGTGTATATATAGCTTTTAGGGTAGCTTCCTGCCTTCTATCAGCAGGATCCTTTTGGGCGGCCGTATCCGGAGACGGTAGTGCCACCTGTTTTGATAAACGTGTAAGCGCTTTATCTACCCTAGGGGATGTTTCCCAACGTGACCGATCCTCTGGCGGGAAAGGGTACGCTGCCAATAACCTTTAGAAATTATCAATTTCTTTTCGGGGGAAGTCCAGGCTTCCTCACACACCTCATTTAATTCCTCAGATGCAGGAAAAACTACTGGTAGTTTTTTCTCACCGAACATAATACCCTTTTTTGTGGTACCTGGGGTACTATCAGAAATGTGTAATACATTTTTCATTGCCTCAATCATGTAACGGGTGGACCTATTGGAGGGTACACTAGTCTCATCGTCGTCGACACTGGAGTCGGTATCAGTGTCGACATCTGTGTCTGTCATCTGAGGTAGCGGGCGTTTTAAAGCCCCTGATGACATTTGAGACGCTGGAACAGTCACAAGCTGAGTAGCCGGCTGTCCTATGTCGTCAAACCTTTTATGTAAGGAGCTGACACTGTCACGTAATTCCTTCCATAAGTCCATCCACACAGGTGTCGACCCCTCAGGGGTGACAACACATTTACAGGCATTTGCTCTGCCTCCACATCATTTTCCTCATCATACATGTCGACACAGCGGTACCGACACACAGCACACACACAGGGAATGCTCCGACATCCGACAGAGGACAGGACCCCACAAAGCCCTTTGGGGAGACAGAGGGAGAGTATGCCAGCACACACCAGAGCGCTATATACCACAGGGATATCACCTATAAAGAGTGTTTTCCCCATATAGCTGCATATATATATTATACTGCGCCTAAATTTGTGCCCCCCCCTCTCTTTTTTACCCTTTCTGTAGTGCAGGAGTGCAGGGGAGAGCCAGGGAGCGATCCTTCCAGCGAAGCTGTGAGGGAAAATGGCGCCAGTGTGCTGAGGGAGATGGCTCCGCCCCTTTTTCGGCGGGCTTTCTCCCGCTATTTTAATATTTCTGGCAGGGGTTAATATACACCTATATAGCCTCTGGGGCTATATATGGTGTCAGTTTGCCAGCCAGGGTGTTATTTATTGCTGCTCAGGGCGCCCCCCCCCAGCGCCCTGCACCCATCAGTGACCGAAGTGTGTGGTGTGCATGAGGAGCAATGGCGCACAGCTGCAGTGCTGTGCGCTACCTTGGAGAAGACAGAAGTCTTCAGCCGCCGATTTTCCGGACCTTCTTGCTTCTGGCTCTGTAAGGGGGACGGCGGCGCGGCTCCGGGAACGGACGACGAGGTCGGGTCCTGTGTGCGATCCCTCTGGAGCTAATGGTGTCCAGTAGCCTAAGAAGCCCAAGCTACCACCACTTAGGTAGGTTCGCTTCTTCTCCCCTTAGTCCCTCGGTGCAGTGAGCCTGTTGCCAGCAGGTCTCACTGTAAAATAAAAAACCTAAATTATACTTTCTTTCTAGGAGCTCAGGAGAGCCCCTAGTGTGCATCCAGCTCAGCCGGGCACAGAAATCTAACTGAGGCTTGGAGGAGGGTCATAGGGGGAGGAGCCAGTGCACACCAGATAGTCCTAAATCTTTCTTTAGATGTGCCCAGTCTCCTGCGGAGCCGTCTATTCCCCATGGTCCTTACGGAGTTCCCAGCATCCACTAGGACGTCAGAGAAAATACAATGAAAGTATAAATGACTCGTATAACAAGAGATGCGCGAGGTAGAAGTTACGGGATACACAATCAGAACGATCAGCAGCAGTATGTGGCCACCAGAACGCAGTCACCCGAGTACAAAGCAGTTGTACTGCCGGCATGTGTACAATGCTGCAACGCGTTCCAGGGTTCCCACAACTATTAACAGATGTACAAATATTCCGGGGACAGGAGGCTTCTACATTGCCCAATTCCCATCAGGACCATTCCCATGTTATCACGCATACAGAATAGTTTTTAATGGCAATTTTTTTTCTTCATATTTTTTATAGGTTGCTGAAACACGTCCTTTTCAAACAAGGTAACCGAAGACATGGGAGGATAAACGGAATGGATTATAGGTTCTATCAGAGTGATAGTATTACAGTATGTAGAACCCTTTTTAGACAGAATCATAGCTGGAAGCGTGAGTGTGCCAGGAAGCCGCGTCCGTCCAGCGCTCAGACGACAGAATGAAGTTACACAGTGCATTAGGGGCCGTTTCATCCTCCCGCAGCTGGTGTTTATTAGACGGCTAGATGATGACGGGCGAGCGCTGCCAACATTTGGGGAGATGCCTCATTTTATTGCTCTCTTTTAACAACAAATAGTCCCTATTCTTAGAGCTCGTAAAAAGTTATGGAGTAGATGAGGATGAAACGTGCATTAATCTGTCTCATTTAATGCATGGGTTTCACTTGTATTAAGTACACGTGAGATCAACACATTGCGACATAGGACGATCCCTACATAGTCTGGGCTCTGCCTGTGCAATAAGACGTGAGAGGCCCTGCCTCGCCGAGTGCTATCTAGCGTGCATAGACCAGGCCTGTGTTTTACCCTGTAATGTACTTCAGTTTATTGTGGAAAGATCAGCTATTTAAAAAATGTTTCCCAGTGCTCATTACCCATTGGTGGATAGAGTCTGTACAGTATATATTGTTTTTATTTCCCTGTGTATTCGTCTACTGCGGATATTAGGAAAGGACTATAGGACATGTTATGAATTAAAAGACATTAGAAATGTCTGCTTGCAAAGGTTAGTACAGATGCCACTGTCATCCAGCCCATATAATCTCTCTCTTCCCAGAACGCTGTCTGCGTTGTTGATTTGTTATAGACCACTTATAATGGTTAGGTGGTGTGATCTAGATCACAGCTGCCTACTCATTTCTGGGAGACTTCCAAATTATTGGAGGGAGTTTTCTCAGGCACTCACGATTGTAGACCATCCCCCCTGCCACCTCTCACACTTCTCCAATGAAGCAGATGGACGGTTGTGAACGAATGGCCCAGACACCTTCATTGCGAGTCCCTGAATCACAGCATTACATTGTGAGAGGGGGGGCCGGGAGAACTAAGGGGCTAATTCAGACCTGATCGTGAGGCTGCATTTTTGTAAAGCGGGCGATCAAGTCTAAACGGCGCATGCGTATGCACCGCAATGCACACAGCGGATCGGCGCTCAGCGATGGGTTTGTGCGAAGGCGTTTGCAAGGAGACTGACCGGAAGAAGGCGTTTGTGGGCGTCAACTGACCGTTTTCTGGGAGTGGTTGGAAAAACGCAGGCGTGTCCAAGCGTTTGCAGGGCAGGTGTCGGACGTCAATTCTGGTCCCGGACAGGCTGAAGTGATCGCAGCGGCTGAGTAAGTTCTAGGCTGTGCAGAGACTGCACAAGATCTGTTTGCACCGCTCTGCTACACATGTTCACACACTTGCACAGCTAAAATACACTCCCCTATGGGCGGCGGCTATGTGAACGCAGGACTGCAAAAAAAACCCTAACGAGCGAACAGGTCTGAATTAGCCCCTAAGTTCACAGTACCTCGCTCTCCCATGCCTCCTCCCAATGGCAGCTCAACTTTGCAAATACTTTTACTGATTTGCTGTCCTAACTTCAGTATAAAAATTACTCTTGGAAACGGACAACTGTCACAGAGACCAGAGTCATGGTACCCAGACACCCCTTCTGAGGGAGAGACGATACATCACTGAAACTTATTGATTAAGGGATACACTAACTATAGAATGAAAACTTACTAAAAAAAAAGAAATCCAAACGCTTTTAATTTATTGACTAAGTTTACAACAAAAACTTGAAAAGTGAATTTACTTATACATCAATGTGCTGTGTGTCTAACATGAATATGAAACAGAATATTTGGTATACGCTGACAGCCCGGCAACTCTCCCAAGGATGTCGCAATTGTAGCCTATATTCAGTATTTATTTCACCTTTTGGGAGAAATGCGAAGTGAATAGTCCATATCAGGTAACGCCATTTGCACGTTAATGAAAAGCACAAGCCAAATGATAGTAATAATCCCTGCAAATAATGTTAGTGTTAATCATACAGTAAAATATAGTGCAGTACATATGGTGGGAATCAAAGAATTAATGTTTCCAATTACTGTGTTATAGTTCCAACAAATAGTACACAAACTCGCAGCATCATAAATAATTGCATATATTATGTGTAATCCCTGTTATTGGGCAAGTGAGCAGGTTTAGGGAATTAGTGACTGTCTGCTCTGGACCCAAAAGATCTAAATGGTAAGATGGTAGGATGTGCTGGGACTTTTAGTTCCACAACAGCCAGAGACCCACAAGTCTGCTAACAGGAATGTAAAATATGGCTGCATAGATGACATCAGATCACAAGAACCTGTGACTGATGCAAGTTATTCACTAATCAGAACAGGTTTCACTGAACCATCACAGCAAGAGGTCAGTGTGATAAAACAACAGCAGTTTTAGCAACCTGTAAAACTACAATTCTCATCAATACCCTGCCAGCCACACTTTTAACAGCAGCTGGAGAGACACATGGATAGTGGGATAAAAACCATCAGGCTTCTAAATGGCTGCACAAATTCATTTGGTTGATGCTCCGGCAACAAAAATTCAGAGCTGGGGTTTTAATACTTTGGAACCTCAAATACATTGCACTTGCATGGGTGCACATAGAGATTACTGCTGAGCACCTGGTGACTGGTCCCATCACCAATCCAATGCAAAGTAACTCAAGGAGAGGTTACACCTCAGCACCTGGTGACTGGTCCCATCTCCAATCCATTGCAAAGTAACTCAAGGATAGGTTACCCCTGAGCACCCGGTGACTGGTCCTATGACCAATCCAATGCACAGTAACTCAAGGAGATGTTACACCTGAGCGCCTGGTGACTGGTCCCATCACCAATTCAATGCAGAGTAACTCAAGGAGTGGTTACCCCTGAGCGCCTGGTGACTGGTCCATCACCAATCTAATGCATAGTAACTCAAGGAGAGGTTACCACTGAGCTTCTGGTGACTGGTCCCATCACCATTCCAATGCAGAGTAACTCAAGGCGAGGTTACACCTGAGAGCCTGGTGACTGGTCCCATCACCAATCCAATGCACAGTAACTCAAGGAGAGGTTACACCTCAGCACCTGGTGACTGGTCCCATCTCCAATCCATTGCAAAGTAACTCAAGGATAGGTTACCCCTGAGCACCCGGTGACTGGTCCTATGACCAAGCCAATGCACAGTAACTCAAGGAGATGTTACACCTGAGCACCTGGTGACTGGTCCCATCACCAATCCAATGCAGAGTAACTCAAGGAGAGGTTACACCTGAGTGCCTGGTGACTGGTCCCATCACCAATCCAATGCAGAGTAACTCAAGGAGAGGTTACACCTGAGCACCTGGTTACTGGTCCATCACCAGTCTAATGCAGAGTAACTCAAGGAGAGGTTACACCTGAGTGCCTGGTGACTGGTTCCTTCACCAATCCAATGCAGAGTAACTCAAGGAGAGGTTAACTCTGAGCACCTGGTGACTGGTCCTAGGACCAATCCAATGCACAGTAACTCAAAGAGAGGTTACACCTGAGAGCCTGGTTCCACCACCAATCTAATGCAGAGTAACTAAAGAAAAGGTTACACCTGAGAGCCTGGTGACTGGTCCCATCACAAATCCAATGCAATCTCACCTGGCCAGATTCAAGGAAAGTTAACACATGAGCGCCTGGTCTAATCACCAATTCAATGCATAGTAACTCAAGAAGAGGTTACACCTGAGTGCCTGATCCCATCACCAATCTAATGCAGAGGAACGAAGGTGGTCATTCCGAGTTGTTCGCTCGTCAATTTTCTTCGCATCGCAGCGTTTTTCCGCTATTTGCGCATGCGCAATGTTCGCACTGCGACTGCGCCAAGTAAATTTGCTATGCAGTTAGGTATTTTACTCACGGCATTACAAGGTTTTTTCTTCGTTCTGGAGATCGGAGTGTGATTGACAGGAAGTGGGTGTTTCTGGGCGGAAACTGGCCGTTTTATGGGAGTGTTTGAAAAAACGCTACCGTTTCTGGGAAAAACGCGGGAGTGGCTGAAGAAACGGAGGAGTGTCTGGGCGAACGCTGGGTGTGTTTGTGACGTCAAACCAGGAACGACAAGCACTGAACTGATCGCACTGGAAGAGTAAGTCTCGAGTTACTCAGAAACTGCACAGAGAAGTCTTTTCGCAATATTGCGAATCTTTCGTTCGCAATTTTGATAAGCTAAGATTCACTCCCAGAGGGCGGCGGCTTAGCGTGTGCAAAGCTGCTAAAAGCAGCTTGCGAGCGAACAACTCGGAATGAGGGCCTAAAGGAGAGGTTACACCTGAGAGCCTGGTGACTGGTCCCATCACCAATCCAATGCATAGTTACTCAAGGAGAGGTTATACCTGATAATCAGGCTTAATGCTGTTGCATCAGTCTTTTTTTAAATCAAGTATTTTTTATTGTTTTGCAAGAAAGAAAAACATTGCTATAAACGTTTCTAATACACTACTACTAAAAAAACAAAAACACAACAGATTTGTGCTGTTCAAATAGCTCCAATAGATAACAATTACAATATGTGGATACAGGACATGTCCGCTTCCACTGATCAGAACAAATCAAAACATAATTAGAAGAGTGAAAAAGGACCATATTTTGTGAAAGATGGGGGGGGGGGGGGGGGGGGGGACTGGGGAGGGGCCGATCGGTCCGCAGCAGGACCAGTATACCGCTACAGTCAACACATACGCTCTCCATTTAAATTGAGGGATCAATAGAGTATCGAGAGTTCTTCCAAAGAGCCCATATCCTATCAAATTTCAATAGGGAATTTCGTTTAGTGTGCATAAAACGTTCATGGGAGAGGGTGGTGTTTACAAGGGCAACCCATTCAGCAGATGACGGCGGAACATGAGCCATCCAGGTACGAGCTATACACACCTGGGACCAACGCTAGAACAATATTTACATAAAGGCAGGAGTGAATGGGAGGTAGTCCCTCAGATCAAGACCAAATATGCAAATACGCGGCGTCAACAACGGAATCCGAATACCCGTGTAAGCTATAGATGTCGTGACATCCTCCCAAAAAGCATACACCCACGGGCATTGCCAAAGCAAGTTCTAGAACCCAGCAGCTGGAGCAGAGCATTTCGGACATTTATCAGAAGCCGAACCTCCAAATTTAAACAGACAATGAGGAGTCCAATAGACCCTCTGTAAAATATATAGCTGTATCTGCTGGAATCTAGCACTCGCCGAGGCTGCACGCGGGGAAGCCAGGATATGCTTCCATTCCTCCTCATCAATTTCACCCAAATCTTGTATCCATTTAGCTCTGAGGGTGGACAGCCCATCCAGTCCAGAGGAGGCAGGAGTACGTAGCTGAGACCCTCCCACGAGAAGGCAAAGTTCAAATTAATATGTGAACAGGGGATTCAGAAAGTTGTGGAGCAGAGCCCCGCCACCGTGCCGTCAGAGCATGCCGTAGCTGTAAATAACGAAAAAAATATTGTCTAGGGATATCATATGTAGTGGATAGATACTCAAAACTATGGAGTACCCCATCCTGATAAAGTTGCCCCACTGCAGACACCTCATACAAAATCCAAATTGAACTACCCTCTAATTTAAAAAGTTCGGAAAAATTTGAGTTATACCAAAGTGGAGAACAGGGGTCCACTGTGGGATCTCCCAGTAGCGTCTCAGTCGCCAACCAGACTCTACGAGCCTGCTGTGATAATGGGGGGAGAGAGGTTAATGAAGTATCTGCTAATAAGAACTGCAACGGAGAAAAAGAGAGGCCAGCCTTTTCCAAAAGAGCCACTGGTAGGTTCCCATAATCCCCCGGAGTAACCCATTCATAAAGTTGTACTAGTTGGGCAGCCAAATAGTATAAGCGTATGTCTGGCGAGGCCAAGCCACCCTCGGCTCTGGGTCTACTAAGCGTTTTATATGCAATACGTGCCCACCTAGCACCCCAGATAAAGGAAGCAATATATCGGGAAATCAGCAAAAATTGTGAGGCAGGGATATACACTGGTGCATACTGCAGTATATAAAGAAATTTAGGTTGAACAATCATTTTAATAATGTTCACGCAACCCGTCACAGTTAGCGGGAGCTTCTGCCAAATGTGCGTCTTCATGCGCAGATTATCAATCTGGGGGTTCAGATTCAGGGTGACAAAGTCTTTAGGGCAATGAGAAATTTGGATACCAAGGTATTTAAACTGAGTGCACCATTGTAGGGTAAGATCATAAGAGGATGGAGGTGATGTAGAGGGGCTCAACGGAAACACCACCGATTTGCTCCAGTTAATACAAATACCTGAAAAAAACCCAAACTCCCGAACCAATTCTAGAAGGGCAGGCAATGAGGGGAATATATTTCTCAAAAATAATATCATGTTGTCCGCATATAACCCAATCTTTTCCTCCTGACCCGCAACCCTAAGCCCCGCTATATTCGTTGCGGCTCTAACTGCGCAGGCCAGAGGTTCTATAGCAAGAGCAAAAAGCAGCGGGGACAGGGGACACCCTTGTCGAGTTCCCCTCCCCAACAGAAAAGATTCAGTAGAAAAACCATTAACCACGACTCTCGCTGCTAGACAAAAACACAAAAGTTTAACCCAGGACAAAAAGTTCGGGCCTATCCCAAATCTGGCAAGGGACTCCCAAAGATAAACCCATTCTACAGAGTCAAAAGCACGAGCAGCATCGAGGGACACTATTATCGCACCGTCCAAATCATCCCCCACCAACTGCATATACGTAAACAGTCGTCTGAGATTGACAGTGGTAGATCTACCCGGCATAAAGCCAGTCTGATCACAATGTACCAGCTCCAAGACCACAGTGTTAAGTCGGAGTGCTAAAAGTTTGGCTAGAATTTTATGTCAGTCGACAGCAGGGAGATAGGACGGTACGAGTCTAGAAGGAGGGGGTCTTTACCCGGTTTCGGTACTAGTACCACCAATGCCTC